>NC_049906.1:29488550-29611153 GCF_001411555.2 Juglans regia | reverse complement strand
CATATCACAATAACAACAACAATATTCCCACAACAATATTTCTACACATATTAATTCATCAATGAACACCATAAACTCACAAAATTCACAAACAATAATCACAATTATTTCAAGAGTAAGCATAAAATCACAACATGTATAAACATATTCCTAAACTTGAGAAATATAACTAGCACTCACAAATTCTTCAAAACCAAAAAATATTATATCAAAATTTTCACATAAATCCAAATCCTAAACACAATGTATTTCTAACCATGTAAACATATTCAAACAAAATTCACAAACAATAATTACAATATTTCAAATCCATATCACAACATATTCACAATATTTCCACAACAATATTTATACAAATATTAATTCATCAATAAATACCATAAACTCACAAACTATTCACAAACTATACAAATAATAATTACAATATTTCAAGAGTAAGAATAAAATGTATAATCATATTGCTAAAGTTTAGAAATATACCTAACACTCACAGTATCCTCTTACAAATCAAAAGCTTCCAACTTGCCAAAACAACCAATACTTCAAAAAAATATAACACTAACTTATTAGAAATATATATAACAAACACACAAGACGAATATCATAAAATTCAAGAAAATACAAAAGAAAAATAGTTTTTCCTTACCAAAACTCAACTCAACTCTAACTCTTACACACTCTCACTCTAACTCTCTCTCTAACCCACGACCCTCTCTCTCTCTCTAACCCACGAAGACCCTCTCTCATGTCTCTCTCTGTTGTGAGCACGGGAGAAGCACTCTAACCCTCTCTCTTTGGTTTATTATGACCCTCTCTCACGTCTCTCTCTGTTGTGCGTACGGGAGAAGCAACATAAATGAGTCTGCTGCCTCCCGTACGCGTATTCATTCAATCATAAAATTCTTAGATAAAATGTTCAAGCGTTTAAGTTGTACGAACGTTATATTATCCCGCCTAATTTTTAGATGACATTCGAACGTTAACAAACTCTGATAAATTTTCTGCGGCGAACATTCAGACGTTTTCTATACACGTTCGAACATATCTTCTTATGACAGCGCCTGAAATCTAGATGGAAATTTCTCGCACTTTTATTTTAATATTCGAATGTTAAGAAATTTAGCATTCAAACATTTATAAATCCCCAATGATTTTCATTGACTAATGTTCGAACGTAAAATTTTAACGTCCGAACATTTTAGATCATCACAGAGGGTGCCTAAATGGAGCGAAAAATTTCCTGCACTTTTATTTTCATATTCAAACATTAGAGAAGTTTACGTTCGAACGTTTCCTCTAACGTTTGAACTTAGATTTTTAATGTCCGAACGTTTCAGATCATCACAGAGGTGCCTAAATCGAGCGGGAAATTTCTCGCATTTTTATTCTCTTGTTCGAACGTATTATAATTGTACGTTCGAACATGAAAATTTCCTCTCATATACCACTATTAACATTCAAAAGTTAAATTGAAACGTTCAAACGTGGAAAGATCATCACAGATATGAGGAAATCGAGCGGAAATATATTATTAACGTTCGAACGTTACTTTTATTCAATAGTTAGTATTTATTAATATAATAGTTATATATATGTATTTTTTTCTATATACTCATAATATTTCCCTTCAATATAATTTCTTTTTATCTTTGAAAAGTTGAGAAAAATACTAACTTTTTGTGACTATTTTTTTCGTTCATATAACCCGCTTGTTCGAGATATTCTTTGTTACTTATTAAATTCTTCTTTATTCAAGGTGTGTATTTGAACATCATCTCCAATCACTTGTGAATATGTTAGAGAAAAATGTTCATTTTTAGGATTATGAGAGGTAGATGCCAAGATGAGTAATTTGGACTATATATAGTATGTAACATACTATATTATATACTATATTATAGTATGTGGATTTAAACCCAGAGACGTATTGCTCTGATACCACCCTGTGACGCCCGCAAATTCCGCTTGGGATCGGACGGACATTTGAAGCGTCGAGACATGCAACACAAGGTTACCTGCCCCTGTTCATGACATATAAGATGCAATATTCCTAACATGCATCTAGCATTATGCAATATTCGCAGCGGATAATTTTTCTTTTTAGCAATACTATGCACCAAACCGAAATATCCCAAATACTTAAAACATACTTCATACATAATGATATACTAAACAACTGAGATCACAATATTAATCCATATGGTTGTGATCAAAAGAGTGATGGAGATTGAACTCTACAATTACAAGTAGTAATCTGAGGTAACTACTGTATTAACACCTACATCGCATCGTCGCTTAGTCGACCATTTCCAGTTGGTCGATTCCCGATTCTCCTTCAGATCCTGTAAGAAAATCTACCATTCGGGGGGGGAATGGTAGTTGGGACTACCACAGTGAGATTTGATTACAAATCTCAGCAAGTTAACAAGAAACTTCCACACAGGTTAATGATGCATGCATGGCAGTAAAAGCATGAATGCATAATCAAATCGTAAGTAATCATAGCATAACTTGACATACAACAAAACATAACTGGCATAACTTAAACTGAAACTGAAGCTTAGCATGAACGTGACTTGAAACATAACATGGATTTGAACATAACATGAATGTGAACATGCATAATTTGAACTTGAACTTGAGCATGACATAACATAAATGTGAACTTGGAACATAACGTAAACGTGAACATAACATAACATGAACTTGGAACATATTCTTGTCTCATGGGATTACCATGATTGCGTAAACGTAAACTTGAACATAACATAACGTGAAACATGACTTGAACTTGAAATCTTATTCAATAGACTTAATCATTAACGTGACCATATGGGTGCTACACAGGTCCCCTTGAGCCGTGTGTCCCTGCCGATTACCGCATCACATCACAGGTTTCTATACCAGCTGTGAGTGCGTTAATACGTACTCCACAGTTGTTGTGGCCCCACGTATTCTACGTGTCACAATTGCTGTGTCTCACGTAGTGTATGCTCCACAGTTGTTGTGGCCACATGACTTATCTGTTTGTGCCACACTTGCTGTGGACACACGTAACATCATGTGTGGCACCATCGGCATTAGTGCCTGGCGCGCTCCGGTGACCAACTAATTAGGCCCCATTCGCAACCTGTTGACTGTACTTCGTCAACCCAGGGAATTTCACACCTATTTAGACACTCTAGCGTGAACAAAGGAGTTTCACTAGGATATTACCCCATCTTAGCACTTAGGGTCGTGATTGACATGAATAACTTAACTGGCATAAATGACATTTCGTAACGTGACGTAACATGAACGTGACATAAAAGACAGAAGTCCTGACATAACATAATGTGACATGAACGTAAAATGACAGACATGACATACTTGGAGACATAAATGTAATAGAGGACATTTCATAACATGACATACATGTAACATGCAACATTTCGTAACATGATATACCACATAATAGACAACACTTCTTAACATGACGTAATATGTGACAGTGAATATTACGTGGCATGAAATACATGTAACAGATGGCATACTTAACTTAACACGACATACTTGCAATGTATAGCAATACGTGATAGAATATCTTGTGTAACAGATGAATAAATCATGACAGAATAAATTCTATGTAACAGATAAATATGTAATGAATTGACATGGCACATATGATAACATGGATACATACACTTTAGTTCCCTTACTTATCACTCACACATTAAACTGATAGTAAGTTAAAATCTAACTTACCTCGATCTTCGCACTTCGAGACAAAACTCAAGTGCGATCACGGGAAACTGAAAGTAGTGATTTCTAAAAATTAGAACTTAATCACTAACAGTTAGGAATATGGAAAAATATCAACTTAGAGTAAAATTACCATTTTACCCTCTACATGTGGGAAAATGACCATTTTATCCCTAACTTAAGGATTTTGCATTCTAACTCCAAAAATCACCAAAATTTACATACCTTATGTAAATTTTGTCCTAAGCTCAAATATCAATTCAGAAAAATTTAAAACTAAAAACAACCATCAAAACTCTATATAGCCGAAACTTACAAGTCTATTTCCTTTGCTTTTTGTTGTAATTCTTTCAAATCTCAAAACTCATGATTAAACCAAAATTTTTCTTCTACTACACTCATAACATATTCTTAAGAATAATCAGGTTTTGAATCATGAACAAAAGTCATCAAAATCACTAAAACCATACTTGAACTTTTTGGTTTCTCTTCTAAGTTCAAAACAGAATTTTGTTTCTAACTTGTTTTGATCAACCTCCTGATCCATGACTTATAAAGAAGTGATCTTCAAACCAAAACATCACATGGTTCAAAAAGGTGTCCTAAAACAGATCCAAGCTTCAAACTCAAGATCACATGGGTAAACATCAACCAAAACATAAATTTAGCCAAGAACATCATCACTTTGGCCCAACCGAATATCTCCTTCCATAAAATTTCATATGTTCGAAACTAACATCAAATATCTTCAAAATAACATTCTAACATGTATATAAGATGCTTAGGATCTTCCAATAAAAATATCAAAGCCATTGGAATAAGATTAAACTATAAAAGATTTAAACTTTCTCAAAACAGAAACTGTTTTTCCTCTTCCAGTTTCTAAGTTTCTAGACCTAAGAAAATATTTCACCAAAACTTTTAATCATGCAACAAATCCTCAACCAATAATCATATACACATGTTAACAGTACTCCATAAAAATTTCTGACCAAGATCTATTCATTAGCTTGGTCAAAAACTCCAAAATATAACACACTCTCCAGTTTATCGCCCAGAATGACCTTTCTGGGTTCTAAACAACTTTTTACCAATCAAATGATCTCCAAATGGAACAAATAAGATATCCACGTAAACTAGACTCCAAAAGAAACAACTTTAATGAAGGAAACGTTGCGAGGAAACACTTACAAAAGCTTCGAAACAGGCATTCAAAAGAGGTACGAAAAACTGTCCGAGAGTGTCTTTTGTGTTCTATGAAGGAAAAGTGTAAAGGAGAGTTGTTTTTTCGTGGGAAGTGGACTGAAGAGCTTCTTACACAAGCTATGTAAAGTGATAGGACTGAAGGAATGGTTGAGTGTTGGCCTTTTCTTCTCATAAAAATCAGACTAAGATCTTTTCTTAAGGTGGAGTGTAAGAGTGAATGAGTGAGGTGGCCCTTTAGCTATGTCTTTCAAGAACCTTCTAGGCTCTTCTTGTACAGATCTGGCCAGCCAAGTGGGGGTACAAAACTTAGCCATGAAGCAATCCTATGGTGACCAAATTCGTGGGCCTTAATGGGCCTAAACCAAATGGGCCTAAATTTTGGGGTTTAAAGAGGGTTTGGGTTGCTATCAAGCCCAAATCCAATATCACTTGGTCCAATCAATTTTTCAAGGTTAATAAGGTTGGATAATGATGTTCTAACACAAATTTGAAGGATTAATAGCATGTGGAAGTGATTTAATCAAGTGATTAAACACAATACTAGAAATCGGATTAGAAAGGGTTTAGAGGCCAACTTTAGGGTTTTGGGGAAACCGTTTAGGGCTTCGATTTCAACAAAGCTTTTGGGCTTTCAATTGGATTCCCACCATTTAGGGTTTCACTAGGATTGAAAACCTCTTTGATCTGGCACAATTTGGTTGAGCAGATGAAACAAAGTTTTGCTTAAGCGACATGATCTCACACCTTGATTCCTTCAAATCCAACAAACGTTCCTTATGGTGCCAAGTGTCTAAATTATTCACTAAGTGTGGCTAAGATCTTGCCAAGTGTCCAAATAAAACTTCTCTAATCCAATTTGGACATTCCACACTGTGATTTCGAAACACTGCAATCGGTGCGCTTACCGAGGTTACTATTCACTTCGAAAAAGTGAATCATAAACTTAGTACTAAAAATTCCTAAATATTCATATTAACTTATAGTGAAAATCTTTTACCGAAATTTAACCTCGAAGTATCCCTAAAAATAATTTCACAATTTCCAACAGACGTTTTGTCCGGAATTATGAAAATAGGATATTGTGCCATAAAATCCTAAATAATCCACTGAGTGTAATGGCGTAGACCATAATGCATTCTGACACTTCTAACCACCTCAAATAAATAAAACTCATATTTCTAGCAGCATAGTGAGTGATAACACTGACTATGTTGACAGACTAAAACCTATGCAATAGGTCGATTCGTAAAAACTTATGGGATTTTCACGAGATTCCTAAAGTCAATAGAAATTCCGCCAATGAATTTCTAGCGGGCTGTTACATCCTCCCCTCCTAAAAAAAAGATTTCGTCCTCGAAATCGACGTAAGTACAAACATAAAATACGCTCAAAAGAAAAAGTTGCTTACCAACTTATTGCCCATCACTGGATGCCTCATCACGCCCAAGGGGCAGGTCTCGTTCTTCTTGAAATAACGCCTCCTTCTCGTAGTCAACACTATTCTTATCTATAACCATCACATGGTTATACAAAAAGACTATCACTATAACATTAAGGCATAACAATCCCAAAGATTACTGCCTAAACTTAATGACTTCTAGACTTTTTAGGTTACTGACTCCTTGCTTAAAAGAAATCACTATTCTCTTCACTATTCAATGAATTATCCACAACGTGTATATATATCTACCATTCTTAACTCTTTCTCTCTCAAATCATATCAATTTGTACTGGAGTCCTTCCACAAGGTAGGTCAAATCGTACCAGCATACTCTCTAAATCTAAAACTTCAAGTATTCATGCAGTTCAATTTGGAAGAATTTAATCCATACACAACTGAATTCACATTCTCTATTTCCTCAAGGAATTATATCTGCCTAGGACTAGCTTACTCCTTCATAATCACCACGAATCGTTCCTCCTCCTAGCTGGTACCTTGATAAACGATCAGCTATTAACCTCAACTCAAGAGTTTCTCTCTTATGATTAACATAGCTCTTCTATCCATCATGAGTTGCCTCTTATTCTGACTCTAATCCAAAGAATTTGTTCTTACCGCTCACGTAAATCCTTAAGACAAGCTTTTACTCCCCATATAAAAGTCTCCAATATAAGGGCAATCTAGGTTTCCACAAACACGGTGCTTCGCCAGAAACCATTTATTCGCGATTGGATAAAACTATTATCATAAGTGAATCCTACTAAGGCCAAAGCTTCTCCCACACACCGTACTCTTCCGAACACAAATTTCATTGTAACATTCGAATCAAAACAAACTCCAAATACTTGGGATACTAATTCATCAACCTTGAATATCCTTCCTCGTACTACTAAAAGGTATTCCATATCTACACTGGTATGAATAGAAATACTCTTAATGAAAAATGTTACTCTTACCACCTGGTAACAATTCAGAGTACGAACTAAACGTACAATACCACAATCACTAAAAATAGGGCCTCGCTTGAATCAAACTGCGTACAAGTTATAAACCTCAATGATTTAACTTACCCAAAGTATCAATAATGCACTAGTACCATCAATTGTAATCTAATCAACCTTAGATAAGCTTAACAATATAGAGGTCTTAGAAAAAATACCAGTGACGGCGCCAACTCCTTTAGTTCCTGGGGCGTCAGCATCTGCGTCTCTAGAAGTACCTGCATACACTTAAGCTAGTACTGGAGGTCGTGGCATTGGTTTGGAATCTCCAATGGGAACAGTTCCATTTCTCCGGCCTCTTTTGGGACAATTTCTGATGAAGTGGTCAAGTTGGCCACATCTAAAACAGAGTCCAAAGGTAAGTTTGCACTTGCCTCCATGGTTCTTTCCTGACATCCCACATATTGGGTACGTGGTTAGTATTGAGGTTCCAGTCTCGATGCCTTTTCCCTTATCTGGTCCAATAGATATCTTCTTCATTTCTAGATTTTCTTCAGTAGCAGACAATGAAGTTCTCTTTCGCTCGGTATTGATCTGGATAGCTAGACCTCTCTGCTCAGCCTCTGCTATCGCGGCCACGTTTACCAACTCTTGGTAATTCTTTATTCTTAGGCAAGCTACTTGGCTATGGATCCATGGCTGAAGTCCAGCTTGAAACTTTCGTGCCTGCATCCTTTGAGTAGAAATCAAGTGTGGTGCAAACCTTCCTAACACTATAAACTTAGCAGCATACTACTCTACGGTCAAACTACCTTGAGTTAAAGTCACGAACTCCTACGCCTTTAGCTGTTTGATAGAATCTGGGAAGAATCCGTTGTTAACTCTTCCTCAAATCTCTCCCAAGACAATGCATCCAAACTTCCTAGTTCCCTAACTAGAAGTTGCCTTTGTGTATCCTACCATATTCCAGCTTCTCCTTAGAATAGGTATACAACATATAGAACCTTCTGGTCCTCAGTACATCCACAGATCTCGTCTGTCCTTTTGAGATCCATAATCCATTTCTCGGCTTTTAGTGGCTCTTCATTACCAGAAAAAGTTTGGATAACGATGGATCAAGAACTTCTCACACAGACAATCCCTGACTTCGAGTCTGGGTACATGTGCTTGCTGATGTTGCTGTTGTCTAAGCATGTCAGTCAGCAAACGTACGGCTTCAACTAATCCTCCATCCATCGGGGGATTCTGATTATCCTAATTTGTAACTCCCTCAGGGTTTTGAGGTATCCTACCTCGAGTCATGTCACTTCCTAAATCACACGAGTACACGTGTTACAGCCACATACTATCTCTTATACTTCAAGAAATTCAAGCCTAGTAAAGACTAAAATTTCAAGCCTAATATTTGGTGCATTTCCTAAGGACATGTGGATTTAAACCCAGAGACGTATTGCTCTGATACCACCCTGTGACGCCCCAAATTCCGCTTGGGATCGGACGGACATTTGAAGCGTCGAGACATGCAACACAAGGTTACCTGCCCCCGTTCATGACATATAAGATGCAATATTCCTAACATGCATCTAGCATTATGCAATATTCGCAGCGGATAATTTTTTTTTTTTAGCAATACTATGCACCAAACCGAAATATCCCAAATACTTAAAACATACTTCATACATAATGACATACTCAAAAACTGATATCACAACACTAGTCCAAAAGGTTGTGATCAAAAGAGTGATGGAGATTGAACTCCACAAATACAAGTAGTAATCTGAGGTAACTACTGTACGAACACCTACATCGCATCGTCGCTTAGGTGACCGTTTCCAGTTGGTCGATTCCCGATTCTCCTTCAGATCCTGTAAAAGATCTACCATTCTGGGGAATGGTAGTTGGGACTACCACAGTGAGATTTGATTACAAATCTCAGCAAGTTAACAAGAAACTTCCACACAAGTTAATGATGCATGCATGGCAGTAAAAGCATGAATGCATAATCAAATCGTAAGTAATCATAGCATAACTTGACATACAACATAACATAACTGGCATAACTTAAACTGAAACTGAAGCTTAGCATGAACGTGACTTGAAACATAGCATGAACGTGAACTTGAAATATAACATGGACTTGAAACATAACATGAACGTGAACATGCATAATTTGAACTTGAACTTGAGCATGACATAACATAAATGTGAACTTGGAACATAACGTAAACGTGAACATAACATAACATGAACTTGGAATATAACGTGAACGTGAACATAACATAACATGAACTTGAAACATATTCTTGTCTCATGGGATTACCATGATTGCGTGAACGTAAACTTGAACGTAACATAACGTGAAACATGACTTGAACTTGGAATCTTATTCAATAGTCTTAATCATTAACATGACCATATGAGTGCTACACAGGTCCCCTTGAGCCGTGTGTCCCTGCCGATTACCACATCACATCACAGGTTTCTATACCAGCTGTGAGTGCATTAATACGTACTCCACAGTTGTTGTGGCCCCACGTATTCTACGTGTCACAATTGCTGTGTCTCACGTAGTGTATGCTCCACAGTTGTTGTGGCCCCATGACTTATCTGTTTGTGCCACACTTGCTGTGGACACACGTAACATAATGTGTGGCACCATCGGCGTTAGTGCCTGGCACGCTTCGGTGACCAGCTAATTAGGCCCCATTCGCAACCTGTTGACTGTACTTCGTCAACCCAGGGAATTTCACATCTATTTAGACACTTCAGAGTGAACAAAGGAGTTCCACTAGGATATTACCCCATCCTAGCACTTAGGGTCGTGATTGACATGAATGACTTAACTGCTGGCAGACATGACATTTCGTAACGTGACGTAACATGAACGTGACATAAAAGACAGAAATCTTGACGTAACATAACGTGACATGAACGTAGGACGACAGACATGACATACTTCGAGACATAAATGTAACAGAGAACATTTCATAACATGTCATACATGTAACATGCAACATTTCGTAACATGGCATACCATATAACAGACAACATTTCTTAACGTGGCGTAACATGTGACAATGAATATTACATGACAAGAAATACATGTAACAGATGGCATACTTAACTTAACATGACATACTTGCAATGTATAGCATGTATAGCAATACGTGACAGAATATCTTGTGTAACAGATGAATAATTCATGACAGAATAAATTCTGTGTAACAGATAAATATATAATGACTTGGCATGGCACATATGATAACATGCATACATACAATTTAGTTCCCTTACTTATCACACATACACATTAAATTGATAGTAAGTTAAAAGCTAACTTACCTCGATCTTCGCGCTTCGAGACAAAACTCAAGTGCGATCACGGGAAACTGAAAGTAGTGATTTCTAAAAATTAGAACTTAATCACTAACAATTAGGAATATGGAAAAATATCAACTTAGAGTAAAATTACCATTTTACCCTCTACATGTGGGAAAATGACTATTTTACCCCTAACTTAAGGATTTTGCATCATAACTTCAAAAATCACCAAAATTTACATACCTTATGTAAATTTTGTCCTAAACTCAAATATCAATTCATAAAAATTTAAAACTAAACACAACCATCAAAACTCTATATGGCCGAAACTTACAAAGGCTATTTCCTTTGCTTTTTTGTTGTAATTCTTTCAAATCTCAAAACTCATGATTAAACCAAAATTTTTCTTCTACTACACTCATAACATATTCTTAAGAATAATCATGTTTTGAATCATGAACAAAAGTCATCAAAATCACTAAAACCATACTTGAACTTTTTGGTTTCTCTTCTAAGTTCAAAACAGAATTTTGTTTCTAACTTGTTTTGATCAACCTCTTGATCCATGACTTATAAAGAAGTGATCTTCAAACCAAAACATCACATGGTTCAAAAAGGTGTCCTAAAACAGATCCAAGCTTCAAACTCAAGATCACATGGGTAAACATCAACCAAAACATAAATTTAGCCAAGAACATCATCACTTTGGCCTAACCGAATATCTCCTTCCATAAAATTTCATATGTTCGAAACTAACATCAAATATCTTCAAAATAACATTCTAACATGTATATAAGATGCTTAGGATCTTCCAATAAAAATATCAAAGCCATTGGAATAAGATTAAACCATAAAAGATTTAAACTTTCTCAAAACAGAAACTGTTTTTCCTCTTCCAGTTTCTAAGTTTCTAGACCTAAGAAAATATTTCACCAAAACATTTAATCATGCAACAAATCCTCAACCAATAATCATATACACATGTTAACAGTACTCCATAAAAATTTCGGACCAAGATCTATTCATTAGCTTGGTCAAAAACTCCAAAATATAACACACTCTCCAGTTTATCGCCCAGAATGACCTTTCTGGGGTCTAAACAACTTTTTACCAATCAAATGATCTCAAAATGGAACAAATAAGATATCCACGTAAACTAGACTCCAAAAGAAACAACTTTCATGAAGGAAACGTTGCGAGGAAACACTTACAAAAGCTTCGAAACAGGCATTCAAAAGAGGTACGAAAAACTGTCCGAGAGTGTCTTTTGTGTTCTATGAAGGAAAAGTGTAAAGGAGAGTTGCTTTTTCGTGGGAAGTGGACTGAAGAGCCTCTTACACAAGCTATGGGAAGTGATATGACTGAAGGAATGGTTGAGTGTTGGCCTTTTCTTCTCATAAAAATCAGACCAAGATCTTTTCTTAAGGTGGAGTGTAAGAGTGAATGAGTGAGGTGGCCCTTTAGCTATGTCTTTCAAGAACCTTCTAGGCTCTTCTTGTACAGATCTGGCCAGCCAAGTGGGGGTACAAAACTTAGCCATGAAGCAATCCTATGGTGACCAAATTCGTGGGCCTTAAAGGGCCTAAACCGAATGGGCCTAAAATTTGGGGTTTAAAGAGGGTTTGGGTTGCTATCAAGCCCAAATCCAATATCACTTGGCCCAATCAATTTTTCAAGGTTAACAAGGTTGGATAATGATGTTCTAACACAAATTTGAAGGATTAATAGCATGTGGAAGTGATTTAATCAAGTGATTAAACACAATGCTAGAAATCGGATTAGAAAATGTTTAGAGGCCAACTTTAGGGTTTTGGGGAAACCGTTTAGGGTTTCGATTTCAACCATGCTTTTGGGCTTTCGATTGGATTCCCACCATTTAGAATTTCACTAGGATTGAAAACCTCTTTGATCTGGCACAATTTGGTTGAGCAGATGAAACAAAGTTTTGCTTAAGCGACATGATCTCACACCTTGATTCCTTCAAATCCAACAAACGTTCCTTATGGTGCCAAGTGTCTAAAATTATTCACTAAGTGTGGCTAAGATCTTGCCAAGTGTCCAAATAAAACTTCTCTAATCCAATTTGGACATTCCACACTGTGATTTCGAAACACTGCAATTGGTGCGCTTATCGAGGTTACTATTCACTTCGAAAAAGTGAATCATAAACTTAGTACTAAAAATTCCTAAATATTCATATTAACTTATAGTGAAAATCTTTTACCGAAATTTAACCTCGAAGTATCCCTAAAAATAATTTCACAATTTCCAACAGACGTTTTGTCCGGAATTAAGAAAATAAGATATTGTGCCATAAAATCCTAAATAATCCATTGAGTGTAATGGCGTAGACCATAAAGCATTCTGACACTTCTAACCACCTCAAAATAAATAAAACTCATATTTCTAGCAGCATAGTGAGTGATAACACTGACTATGTTGACAGACTAAAACCTATGCAATAGGTCGATTCGTAAAAACTTATGGGATTTTCACGAGATTCCTAAAGTCAATAGAAATTTCGCCAATGAATTTCTAGCGGGCTGTTACATCTTCTGTCTTTGGGAGTATTTTTCAACATCGATCTTTCTATTTTAAGAGACAAGATTCAAACTGTCAAAAACTCTTTGCAACAATCAAGCCTTATTTTTGACCTCCTCCTTCAAAATATAGAAAAAGAGTATGATGTATTGCTTCTCTAATAAGAGATCTATTTTAAATAAAAGTCTATAATTCAATGGTTGTCGGAACGGGATAGAAACAAAAACATCTTACATGAGAATCATTCTCAACGAGTCTAAGAAGTGATGTATACATGTGTCTGTGTCTATATATATATGAAAATTAATACAGTCATTCGACTAGATAATAGAAAGTAACATTACAACAACAAGATAAGAAACAAGTCCCCAAGTCTTCACTCCTCAGGTGGGGTCGGTCCTCCAAGCTCATGACCGTCCTAAATCAGCATCAAAGTCTACGGTTCTGCATAGTGGAACTGCAAGTGGGGACATCACAGTGAGATTTTGAAATCTCAGCAAATAAAACTAGTAGAATGGCATCCAAAATACAAACATATGAAAATATAAACATTTCACAGCAAAGAAAAATTTTGAGATCTTTCAACCTTATCAAAAATTTAACAATACCAATTTCCTTCTAAAAAATTATAGAAAATGCCATGCGCACACCCTGGTTCCCTTCCTCACACCACAGGTAACGATCGTGTATATAACTTCGTAGACGTTTTTACCCTTTTCTCTCTACAGAATAGGGTTTCTTGCTGCCGTTGTGTCTGGCCCTTACGTGAGGCTGCATGGCAGCCGTTGATGGTAGCTCCGGTCGGCCTTCTCTTGCCGATTTGGTGGCTGCTGTCCCTCAACCTATACCTGAGATGTTTCTTGCTCCCAGACCTCCGAAGATGGTGGAAGGAGAGGTTTACTTTCAATTCACTAAAGAAGAGATCGCACGTTCGGCGGAGCCTTTCCGCTATTCGGTAGTGCTGAAGTTTCTGAAGAACAGACCTTCGTTGGATGCAGTGAGGGCTTTTATTCACAGTCGCTGGGGTCTTATGGCCATTCCTGTTGTATCATCCATGAGGAGGCCTCGTAATGTATTCGTACGCATGGCTAATGAAGTTGATTTCACCAAGGCTTTATCGCTGGAGGTTTGTGAGATAAATGGAGTATTCTACCGTGCTTTCAGATGGTCACCAGATTTTAATGAGGATGCAGAGCCTTCTAGGGTCTCGGTATGGGTTACCTTGCCGGGTCTCCCTCCAAATTTTTATCAAGAAGCGTTCTTGAACATATTGATGGCACCTATTGGCAATTTCATCCGCCGTGACAACCCGACTCGGTGTGCAACAAGAACGGATGGTGCACGCCTCTGTGTGGAAGTGGATGCTGCGAAACCACCGCTGTCTCATTTCTGGATTGGAGCACCTGGGCTTCCTTCAAGTCGTAGGCAGGAAATTATCTATGAAACACTCCCGGCATATTGCTCTTCTTGTAATATGCAGGGGCATAATGCAAGGACTTGTAATCCTGGGAAAGTTGATAAGATTGGGGGAAGAAAAGTGATTAAAAAAGTTCATCCAGAGACAAAGATTCTGGCAGATGATCAGGGGGCGGAGCAATCTGTTGATAATGTGGATATTCCCTCGCTGGTTGTTGTGGAAAATATTGTTCATGCAGAAAATAGTAGGAGGATGGAGCAGGAAACAGAGGATGCTGGGGTGAGTAAGGAGTTGGAGATAGTTGCTATAGATTAGGTGCAGTTGGTTCCTGAGACGGAAGTGTCTATGCAGTTGGGAGATCAAATGGTGCAGTTGATTCCTGAGAAGGAGGAACAATCGATACACAGGATTGATTCTATTCCTCCTGTGAATAACAGTGTGGTGCAAATGTTGTATCCTGAAGAAACAGAGGCGGATACTGAAGAAGTATTAAATGTTGTTGATCTGAATGGTGCTGGGAAGATTACGGGTATGGGTTATGTGGAGAATTCTATGGATGAGACTCATGAGTTGCATGCGGAACGGATTGACAATGCTGGTCTGGAGCAGAATAAGTCAGCGGTGGAAGAGAAATCTGATGAGGAAGGTGCAGAAAAAATTCTGTTGGATGAAAATTGTGGTTCGGAACCGGAACTAGAAATGCAACCAGAGGTATTCTCACAAGTGAAAGACTATTTTACTGAATCTGAGGTGAATGAAGGTAAAAAGAGGTACAACAAAAAGAAATTTATAAAAATGCGTAGCTCTTCTCGGGTGCTAGCCCGAAATTCTAACATTGATTAATGATTGATTCCATCTTGGTATGGAATATTAGAGGGGTTGGTACCTCTAGAATCAGATTAAAGAAGTTAGTGGGAAGATATAAACCAAAAATTGTTGCTCTTTTAGAACCTTTTCAAAATTTAGAGGGTGCCCGTAAGTTGGCTAGAAGTCTAAATTTTGATAAGATTATTTCTAATGAGATGGAAGGGGGGGAAATATGGATTTTGTGGAGTAGTTTGTATAAAGTGCAAGTTGTCAGGATGGAGATGCAATTTATTTCAGTTATGGTAGAGAATGGTATGGAGAAATTTTTTCTTCATGTGATTTATGCCAAATGTTCCTGGGTGGAGAGACGCTATCTGTGGGAAGAACTCAATATTAATCAGTTGGGTTTAGATCCTTGTGTTGTTGTAGGGGATTTTAATATTATCCAGAATGATTCGCAAAGGAGAAGAGGAAGGCCTAGACCGATTGTGGCTATGGATGATTTTAATGATTGGATTCATCAAGGGGGTCTTATGGAAATGGCTAAAAAAGGGAGTAGTTTCTCTTGGTGTCATGGGCTCGGCTTGATCGTGCTCTAATGGATAGTTCTTTCAATATGTTGTTCCCTAATTCTATTTGCTCTTATTTGTCTAGATCGACTTCAGATCATGCTCCCATGGTTATTGAGTTCAAGAAAGATCCGTTTTCTTATGGGCCGTCTCCATTTCGGTTTCAACAAATGTGGGTGGATCATCCGGATTTTCTGGATTGTGTTCGAGCTGCTTGGAGTTTACAAATGGAAGGTTCTTCGATCTTGCGTTTAAGTAAGAAATTAAAACTTACTAAGGTGATGCTTCGGGAATGGAATAAATGAGTATTTGGTCACACACAAGGGTGTATTGAGGCCCTTGAAAAACAGGTGGAGGAGATTGAGATTCAGCTTCAATCAAATTGGGAGATTAACTTGGAGATTGCACTTAATGAAGTTGTCTCAAATCTAGCTGGTTGGAGAAAGCGGGAAGAGATGAGATTGGCTCAAATGGCTAAGCTTAAATGGCAGTTGGAGGGGGATAGTAATTCTAAATTTTTTCATGCTTGTCTTGCCAATAAGAGAAGGAAGAGGGTGCTTGAAATGAGTTCTAATGGGGTTAATTATGAGAGTCCGGAGGCTATACACCATGGGGCGGTGGAGTTTTTTCATAATTCACTTCGTGGAGAACCTCCTTTAGAGCAATCTAATCTGGAAGGTCTTATTGAGCCGGTTATTCTTGAGGAGGAGAATGATTTTTTGCTTAGACCGCCCACTTTAGAGGAAGTGTTTGAGGCTTTATCTTCCATTCCTAATCAAAGCTCTCCAGGTCCTGATGGGTTTGGATCGGGCTTCTATAAAAATTGTTGGGAGGTGGTGAAGGTTGATGTTTGGAAGGCTGTTGTGGAATTCTTTATGACCAAGAATCTTCCCAAATTTTCCACGGCTTCATATTTGGTTCTTATACCAAAGATGGAGTCTCCTACAGGTTTTGATAAGTTTCGTTCTATCAGTCTTTGTTCAGTTTTTTATAAAATTTGCTCCAAGATTATTTTTTCTCGATTAACTAGTTTTTTACCTCACCTAATTTCTTCTGAGCAAGGTGCCTTTATTCCTGGAAGAAGTATATTTGAGAACATTAGTCTCACTCAGGAGTTGGTGCAGTCTATCAATAATAGAATTCATGGGGGTAATATTTTGTAAAAAGTGGATATGGCGAAAGCTTATGATCGGGTGGATTGGGGTTTCTTGATATCGGTTTTGCGAAGGTTTGGCTTCTCCTCTAAGTTTTGCGCATTGATTTATTCTTGTATTTCTAGCCCTTGGTATTCTGTCATGATGAACGGCACTGTTAAGGGTTTTTTTTCGGGTGGTCGTGGTCTACGCCAAGGTGATCCTTTATCTCCTTACTTGTTTATTATTCAACAAGAGGTCCTTCCCGTTTGATTCATAGGAGTGTGCAAGGAAATCAGTTTGGCCTTTTCTCTCAGGCTCGGGGTACGCCTATTATCTCTCATTTGATGTATGCTGATGATATCATGGTTTTTTCTAATGGAAGCCAAAGATCTGTGCGGGTTCTTCAACAAATTTTGATGCAATATGAGAGGTGGTCGGGTCAAAATATTAATGTTCAGAAATCTGCTTTGTATTGTTCTAATAAAATTCCTCATCGGCATAAGCAATGGATTTTACGTCAAACGGGTTTTATGGAAGGGACTTTTCCTTTCAAATATCTAGGTGTGCCAATCATTCAAGGGTGGTTGACTCAGGCTCATCTAGAAGATATGGTGAATAAAGTGAGGCAAAAGATTAGTGGATGGAAGATGAGGCTTCTTTCTTCGGGAGGAAAATTGGTTCTTTTAAGACATGTTATTTCTAGTATGCATATTCATCTTCTTGCTGTTTTACAGGTGCCTCAAGTTACTATTGCCAAAATTCATAGATTGATGAGCTCTTTTTTTTGGGGAGAAACTGATGGGCGGAATAAAAAAGAATGGTTGGGTTGGAATAAGATTTGTAAGCCTGTGGAAGAAGGAGGTCTTGGGTTACGAAGCCTTGGTGACATTCAGAAAGCCTTGCATATGCGTTTTGCTTGGAGCCTTTTTCAAGGTAATTCTTTATGGGCTAATTTTTTTAAAGCCAAATATGTTGGAAACCGTCTGTGGTCTCTTATTGGTAATAATAAAGGTTCTCGTTTTTGGAGAATGGTTGCTAATTGTATTCCGTTATTGTTAAATAATTCTAAATGGAAGATTAAAAAGGGTGATCTTTTTTTCTGGTATGACAATTGGAGGGATAATGGCCCTTTAATTAATGAGATGGATATTACGGGTCTTCCTTTTTTGAAAGTAAAAGATTGTAGGCTTTCGGAATTTTGGGATGTGGAGTTATTGGAGGAGTTGGTAGGGCAGGATAAGGTGGATGAGATTGTCACTGCTTTAGCTGGCTTGAAGAATGGGAAGGATGTTCTAATTTGGACTCCGACGGATTCAGGTACGTTCTCTACTAAATCTGCATGGAACTGTATTCGTGTGAGAGGTGATGCTATGGATTGGCATGCATGGATATGGCATAAAACTCTACCTTTAAAAATGTCTATCCATTTTTGGAGGTCATGGTTTATGGCGTTGAGTGTGGATGATAGATTACGTCGCATTGGTATCTTGCTTGTTTCTAAATGTGATTGTTGCAATCGTGGTCATATAGAAGATATTAATCATGTGCTTTTTGAGGGTGAATTTCATCATAGAGTGTGGTCTTTTTTTGGTTCTCTTATTGGAATACCTCTTGGTAGGACTTGGAAACAAAATGTTGAGGTTTGGTTTAGACGTGCTAGCTCTTCCTCACAGGTGGGTGTTATTGTTGGCATTATTCCCATTATTATTACTTGGCGTCTTTGGAGGAGGAGATGTCTTGCTAGAATGGAAGGTATCTTGGAATCTCATAATACTATTGTTCATTCTATTTGTGGGTGGTTAGGGTCACTTTCTCAGGTGGCTAAGCAAAAGAACAAGTTATCTCGTCGTGATGGCTTGATATTGGAAGCCTTGCGGATTATTCCGGTGATTCCGAAAGCTCCATGTTGTAGAGTGGTGAGGTGGGAGAAACCGCCTTTGGGGTGGTTTAAACTGAATACAGATGGTAGTAGTATTGGTAATCCTGGTTCTTGTGGCATTGGTGGGGTTATTCGAGATGATTCTGGTGGGATGGTTCAGGCTTATGCTTCTCATATTGGCTTTGGTTCGAATAATAAGGCGGATCTTGTAGCTCTCTTGCATGGATTGAGAAAATGCAAATCTTTGAATATCTCAAATGTGATAGTTGAAATGGATTCTATGGTAATTATTTCTTGGTGGCTCAGAGGAAGATGTGGAGTGTGGTACCTTGAGGATTTCTGGGAGGGAATTGTTGATTTAACTTGCTCCGTTCAATGTCAGTTTCAGCATGTCTTTCGTGAAGGTAATAGGGTGGCGGATTGGCTAGCTAAGGAAGGGGCTTCGGGTTCTGATTGGGATTTTTTTAATATTTATAATTTGCCTCGGGTTCTTAGAGGGTTGTGTCGTTTGGATACTTTGGGTTTTCCTTCGTTAAGATGTTAGATTCGGGTTTTGGTATTGTGTTGTATTTGTTTTTGTTTGGGTTTCTGTTGGGTTTTGCTTTTTGTTATTGGTTTGATTAGGTTATGGGCCACGTTTATGGTATATTCTTGTTTCCACGGTATTCCTCTGCCATAAGTGAGGGTATTTTTAATAAATATTGGGAGGGGTCACTATTGGACATGTGACTGCCTGCTCTTCTTTAAAAAAAATAAAAAAATAAAAATAAAAAAGTGTGTATAACTTCGTAACGAACGATGCTCAACTTCGCGCCTGACGAGTACGTGACCAAACACCCTCAGGCATCCCCAGTAGAAAGGCCACAAAGTCGGCACGAAAGCGTTACCGTCTCATCCGAGCCCATTGTTGCTAGGCGACAACCCAGTAAATGTCACTTACTTTTATATGCTCCCGAGTGACCATAGGAACTCCAACGAGATAATGCCCCATCTTGACTTGGGGCCGTGATACGCACACACCCACAAAGTTACAACCCTTAATCTTTTGACACAAAAATTTAGTTTTCCAGTTCACGACACAAGTACTAGCAAAGCACAATAATAATGACAGATAGAATAATAAATATGCAGTCATGCAGTAGGTAGTTATTGGATGATAGGGCATAGTACCAACAAACAACATAGATTTCACAGTTTTCACGGTTTCAATGATTTAGGTTTTTCCACAACTACACACGATTCCCAACACATCATAGGGCCCTCGGCCGCATAACCAATCACAAACAGATTGCAACAGAAACACAATTTTCCAGTGTCAGTATTCCAAGGGCCAGTCTAGGGTTTTACTTACAATGCAGAAGATAGTCTTGGATGATCTAGCGCACTGTCTAAGGTATCTTGTGTGTGCGTGCGTGTGCTGCGAGATGAAAAATAGTTAGTTAAAATTGACGATGCCTAAAAATTAATAGGAGGTCCACTAAGATAATGCATCATCTAGGCTTGGGATCATGATCCACATATATTCCATAAAATCATTTTATTAACGCATGCACCATGGTCTCTCTGGGGACCATGCACACCCTGATTCCCTTCATCACACAATGGGTAACAACCGTGCATATGATTTCGTAACAAGTGATGCCCAGCTTCATGCTTGGCGCGTAAGAGACCAAACACCCTTGGGCATCCCTAGTAGAAAGGCCATAGAGTCAGTACGAGAGCTGTACCGTCTCATCTGAGCCCATTGTTGCCCGACAACAACCCAGGGAATGTCACTCAGTTTTATACTCTCCTGAGTGACCAAAGGAGCTCCACCTAGATAATGCCCCATCTTGGTTTGGGGTCTTGATACGCACACACCCGCAAAATTACACCCTTTAATCTTTTGACACAAAAACTCAGTTTTCCAATTCACGACACTGGTACAAACAAAGCACAATAATAATGACAGATAAAATAATAAATATGCAGTCATGCAGTTGGTAGTTATTCGATGACATGGCATAGTACAATACAACAAACAACATAGATTTCACAGTTTTCATAATTTCAAATACTCGGGTTTTTCCACAACTACATGCGATTCCCAGCACCTCACACGGCCCTCGGCCACTTAACCAATCCTAACCAGACTAGAACAAAAATATAGTTTTCCAGTGTCAATATTCCATGGGTTAGTCTAGGGTTTTACTTACAATGCGAAAAGCAATCTTGGATGGTCGAGCGTGCTATCTAAGGTATCTCATGTGTGTGTGCGCGTGCTGCGTGATTGAAAACAATTAATTAAAACAGACAATTCCTGGCCCGGTTTGGATTCAAGAATCAATCTTTCTCATCTCATTTTATTATTACAATTTCTCAAATTTCTATACAAAATATAATAAACAATTCAATTTTTTCAAATATCAAAATAATAATAATATTAAAAAATAATATTCTACCAATATTTTATTCAAATTTCAACTTTCATTTAAAACCGTTTCATCTCAACTCACTATCCAAACCCTACCTAAAAATTAATATGAAAATAGAGTGGCACACAGCTTACTATTAGGGGTGTAATCGTTTCGGTCCGGTCCGGTTTTGGACAAAATTTAGGACCGAATCGATATATACCGGTTTTGCATTTTTTAAAACCGATTACTCCCTGGTTACCCTCCTAAACCGGTACCCTCGGTTTTACAGATTTCCGGTTCGGTCTGCTTTTCTGGTTTTTTTAAAATGTAAAAAACATATAATAAATTATTACTTTTTATGATCAAATGTTATTAATAATTTAATATATATATTATGTTTAAAGTATATGATCAATTAAATTTTCATCTTTAAGATTAAACTTTTATTTTATAAATTATAATAACATTATCTTATATATAATTATATTAATAACATACAAGCAAACAAATTATAAATGTTCATATTTAAGATTAACATTTTATGTTATAATTTATAAATTATAATATGAAATTAGTTTATATATGATATATAATTATATATATTATATATAAAAATTTAATGTATAATTATATATTATATATAAAACTTATATATATCAATATTTTGTATAATATATAAAATTAATTTTTATATATATATTTTTTCCATCCGGTCCGGTTCGATCCCAAAAACTGTGGAACCGAAATCTGACCGGATCCGGCCAGTTTTCATAATATAGGAACCGGTTCCGAACCGAACCAGTTCAAAACCCGGTCAGATTTCATAATATAGGAACCGGTTCCGAACCGAACCAGTTCAAAACCGGCCAACCGGTCCGGTTTAGTCCGGTCTGGACCAATTTTCCGGTTTACATTTACACCCCTATTTACTATCGTAGCGCCAGGAGTGGTGGAGCACAACAGTAGCAGTGGCGGCACACAATGGACAACAACATATATGGGCAACACGTGGAACTTTATAGTTAGGAATATTGTGGGAGGCAGATCTAATGAAAATAGAGGGTGGACGAAGGGAATCTTGCAACAGATGGTGGTGGTAGGCGGCATCACAGAACACTAAAGGAGGATCTAGACTCGAGTTAGGTGGATCTGAGAGGGAAATAGGTCCAGCAGAGGAAGAGGAGTCGGACGACTAGTGCGAAGCTGCTAGAAGGGGTTGGCCCATTGCGGCGCACAGTAGAGGCTAGGGAGAAATTTTCCTAATTCGTGGAAACAAGAACTAAAGAGGCAGAACTTGAGAGATCAGTGATGGAGGACAAGATTGAGAGCAAGAGTAGCTCGAGATGGGTTTTGAAGGGTGGAGATCCGGCCTATTTATGGGTTGTGGAGCTAGGGCACGATGGATGAACCTAGGCTACTATTAGAGGCACGAGACGATGGGGGAGGTGGCGCTTGACACAAAGGCTTTGACGTGATGGTGGGTAGAGGTCGGCAAAACACAAATCATCGAAGAGGGAGAGAGAACTAGAGAGGGGGTTTGATGGTTTTATAGCCTGAGCTCAAAGTCCAACAACGACATGCCGACGATGGCTTCAGCGATGAATGATGATGGTGACAACGTGAGGTGGTTAGATGTGGATGGCATGCTGGGTTCATAGGTTGCAGGAAGAAGAAAAAGGGAGAGAGAGGGGTTGGAGTGTGCAACACTAGAGTGAAAAGAGGGGGAGGGAAGAAAATTCATTTTAGGGTTTTCACCCTCCTTGCAAAAATGGCTAGTTTAGGATAAAAGGGCTGGGTTTTACTTTTTCTTCAACTGGGTTTCTACACAGACTTGGCCCGTTTCCTACACACTAAAAAAAGAAAAATCTATTTCCAAATTAGTCTTGGGCTTCACATTGGCTGGGCTTCAAAGTGTCAAAATGCCTTTGTTAAAGGAGACAAATTCTAGACTCGGTGTTCATAGCAAACGAATGTTTGGAGAGTAGATTTAAAACTAGAGTGCCAGGCATTCTATGAAAGTTGGACGTGAAGAAAGCTTATGACAACGTGAATTGGGATTTCCTATTTTACTTGCTTGAGAGACATGGTTTTGGGAAGAAGTGGTGTACATGGATCAAGCATTAGGTTACCACTGTTTGGTTCTTTGTTTTGGTGAATGGTACCCCAGTTAGATTCTTCAAGAGCTCGTGTGGTTTGAGACAAGGATTCGTTGTCCCCTTTTCTCTTTGTGATTATTATGGACTCGTTGAACAAGCTCTTGATAAAATGATTCAGGGGATTCCAATTGTAATTTTGATTAGCCATTTTAGAGTATAGATCCAGATATGGTTTGGGCCTTCGTTAGGTCTCTGCAAATGGTGTTTTCAAGCAATGTGAGATCCCATTTACTACTTTCTAATACACAATCCATGGTATTACACGTGGATATGATATCATGTCTGATTGGTTTTTTTATTTTCACTCGTGTAAATTTTCAAAATTATCTCTACTATATGCAATATCAATTTTTCACTTATAAAAACAATATGTAATACATATCTCTATAACCCTGAAGCATGCAAGAATGTAATTGTTCTGTCACAAGTTATATTCATTCCTTTGTAACCTTTGAATGAGAACAAATTTTTTATCAAAATCCTGCAATTTAGGTGCTAAAGTTGTGAATTATGACTTTTCTTTCGCATATTGGAGTTTGATCTTCTAGGACAAAAATATTTTCTGATGAAAAAGATCTCGGACTGAGCAAAATCTAAAAAATCTAACTCTGAATCTAGCTTTGTTCTGACTATGCTATGGTTTCGCTCCAGCATTAACGTCGTGTTTCGGACGCCTTTAAGTCAAGTTCCAACAACTCAAATTTTCAAAGTTGGACCTTTAAAAAGGAGTAAGAATAAGGTTGGGAGAGGGCAGCCTAGGTGGCTAAGGAGACTCCGATGTTTAAGTTAGTAAATCTCTTTGGAAGCTAGTGAATAAAGAGAGTCTAGCGAGTTTCCTCATACCTTGGAGGCTACTATTTATACCTGGAGTCTGGGGGGTTGGGGGACGAATCTTGCCTCTCCCTATGGGACCCTTGTCCTTTCCACTATTCCTTTGCCAGAGTACTTTAATACGGAGTGGCCTCTGCAACGACGTCATTAATGCGTCGTGTAGTTTGGGCTGTGGTGCCATAAATGCGGCGTGAGTTTCCCATTTGTTTCCTTCTGCAAGTTTCTTCAGTCGTCCATTGATGTCTCTCTGTCAAAAGATTGAAGGTTCTCCTTGCTCCCTGTATTGCCTTGTGCGAGTCCCCATGGATGGGCTGTTGTTGAGTTGCGTCAGGCCTCCCTGTCCCGTCAACCATCATTGCTTACTTCCCTTGCAGACAAGTTGCTTTGTGGGCCAAATCGGACCCTGGGCCAGGTAATGGGCGAGGGAAAAATCCTCTTACAATCATAGTATTACTACCATACATAATCAAGTATAGAAATAAGTTAGACACTAGTATTTAAATAAGTTTAGTATAATAACTTCACAAAACATATACTAATTTACTAAAGTTTAATAAGATGTAATTAGACACTATAATAGAAGTCTTGCATAGAAATAAATTAGACACTAGTATAGAAATAATCTAATAAGTCTAGTATAATAAGTTAATAACACATAATACTAATTTACTAAAGTATAATAACATATAATTAGACACTAAAAATAATATGTAATGCTATAGAATAATAACATATAACTAGATACTATAGTATAAGTCTAGTAAAAAAAATAAGATAGATATTAGTGTAGAAGTAAATTAACAGTGAATGATTTAATTTAGTTTTTAATTTTTCATAAAAATTGAAATTTAAAGCCAATAAATTTCTTTTAAAATGGGTTAAATATGAAAGTAAAAGAAGCCCAAAGCTAAAAGTCCACTCCGTCTCCACTTTGACAAGTTGGAATCAGAGTCGGATTGGAGCATACACAAGTCGGAGCCTAAATCCAACTCCGACTAAGTCGATGCCTACCCCTAAAGAGATATGTAAGCTGGTAAAGAAAATCTATTACAAAAGTAAATATTCATGACATAACTTTATTAATCAATGCAAAAGGTGCATCTAAGTACAATGTGTTATTTTAATTATTATTATTACTTTTATGCATCTAAGTACAATTTATTTTTGCATATGTGATGAGATGAGTTGAGATTAAAGTAAAAGTTGAATAAAATATTATTAGAATATATTTTTTTAATATTATTTTTATTTTAAGATTTGAAAAAATTGAATTATTTATTTTATTTTGTGTGGAAATTTTTACTCTAGGCAATTTATTTATTCTTTGGTGTAATTCTTTGAAACAACTTGGAATTTCTCTTACAGGTCTTGGACATGACTAACAACTCCCACTATCTATGATATCGATTGACCATTTTACATGCAATTTCTCTACTTGCTCCCGTGATGGGCGCCCTAAAATTACTTGTTCCAAACTTCTGCCTGTGGTCATTAATGCATCAAAAGATAGGTAAAGTTGATGGGTTCTATGTGTGAATTGTGGTTCTGAATATCTTTCTAATTGTTTACCATAACTTGGACTGGGGTGTTGACAATTGTATCTTTCAGGGTTCCCAACATCAAGTTCAATGTGGCTAAAGTGTTGCAGTCACTTAGTCCCATAGTTGACCAGTCTGTAAGTAGCTAAATCTACATCGATTTATTTAGTAATTATAGATAACTGATGAAAATGATTTTGAGTGAGACGTTATATGGCTAAAGGAAATGTTTTGAATTTAGAACTGATGTTATTCTAACATCAGTACGTAGTGCTACAAGTATGCACAACTTAATGTACAATCTTAAATGTATTGTGTGGCTGTCCCATTTTATTAGTTTTTTATTTTTTTATTCGAATTTCGAAATCATCACTATTTCAATAACTGACACATTAGCATGTATGATTATAAGAGTAAAATTGTAAATTTAGATAGCATTTTTCTTCTAACATTAGATAAGATTCACCTCTTTCTACTACACAAAGTTTTTTAGACAATTGGTGATTTAACATGATACTAGAGACATTTTATGAGTTTGTACCCTAACTTCAAAATAATTTTTCCGTGTTGGGCCATTTATTAAGAGGAAATCTGACCAACACATAAGGAGCAGTATTATAATATTAACCAAATGGTTAAATTCATCCCTTCCTTCTGGTTTAAGCTGTCGGGACAATTTGTATCATATGGTCAGATGCACTTGGAATCAGAGTAGGGATGTCTTCTTTACCAATACTCCCCTATCCTTCCCCATTTGGCGATGGAGACATGGATAATGTAACACCCTATATTTTAGTGTATTTTTAATTGAAAGATTATTTGTTATTAATTTAAAAATTTATTCTCTTGTTTTAAAATTGTTGGATTTTCAGTTGGATTATTTTTATGATTTTTAATTTTGCGAAAATTATTTTTGAAGTCCTTTCTTAAAATTAATTATTGTTATGCATTTAAATTTCCTCTCAAATTACATTAACTTATTGTTGGGTTTAATTATTTATTTTCATTTTAATCACTACGTTTGAATTATTTTATTTCACTTGCTGTTTTAAAACCGTTTCCAATGAATCATTTTTGTGACCCAAGATGTGTGGATTGGACCTCATTTCTTTTCCTCTATTTTCTATTTTCTATTTTCTCTTTTCTCTCTTTTTCTTTTCTTCTTGTCTTTTCTTTTTCTTATTTTTTCTTCTCCCTCTGCATCTCACCCGCGCGACGCCCCCTCCCTCTCTCTTCTTGTGCGTTCTCCTTCCTCCCCCAGCCCGCCGCCGTGAGCCACCTGTGACCGACACCGCCCACCTCCACAAGTTCCCCTCCCACCGGCCATCATCCCCCACCAATCTCAGCCCCTAACTCGCCGGCGTCCTCCTCCAAGCACGGCATGAAGCTGCGGCGTTCCTTGTGCTTGCGCGCCTCCGTCGCGCGACCTCCGGCCACAATTTCTTCACCACTTCATCCCTGACCTTCTAGCAACCCAATGCACCCATCCTCACCTCACCTTCGATCTGTCACCGGTGAAGCCCCACCATCAATATTTCCGTTTTGGATATTTTAGCCTTCGACCGCCCTCTACGCCGCCACCCACGGCCAACCACCATCACCACTAGTTTCACCAACATCCCTAAGTCCTACCCTATCAATCTCAGGTCTTCGTTTACACCCCGTTCAAAAGTGAGTTTTTGAGACCCACGGCCACAGTGCATTCGGCACTGTTTTGTTGCCGCGTTGCCGCTTCTAGCACCTCCGTGATCTTTTAAAAATTATATTATAGCATTGTAAGTATTTTCCCAAAGAACTTTTGAGATTTAAATGTATTTCTTTGCTAATTCATATTTATTGTGAATTGGTTGGTTGTGCCGGACTGAGTCCGAGGAATAAGGGGGTCGGTTGGATTGGATGATGGAGTTGTTTATGTGATTGGTTTATGCTATGAAATTTGTTGACTGTTTGGGATTTAAATATTGGTGTTTTGAGTTTGACGTTGGTCATGGTGGATATTGGTGATTTTTAGGAAGTGATAATATATTTTGAGATTATGAGGGTTTTAAGTTTTGAGAAATTAAAATAGGTTATTTTAGAAGTTTAGGTTTAAATATCGAAATCCGTAATTGATTGAAAACTTACGAAAATTATGTGATTATTTTTATAAGCGACGATTTATATTGGACTCGACATTTTTTAGGAAAATTCTGAAAAGCTAAGTTGTCCAGGTAAGCGGGGTTCCTATGCTAGGTTTTATACAAGTTAATAAGACTGAGGTTGACTTTTTGAAAACTTGCATATTTTGTGATGTAATGGGAACTTGGGAAAAACAAATATCAACTTCGGTCGCTTATCTGCATTATTCATCAAATCTTTATGAAAAAGGAAAAATATGTTCTGACATGCATTGTGTAGACATGAGCTAAATTCTATCATGTGGTTTCTGAAATCTGAAAAAGGGAGTGATATTGAGAATATGGAAAATTGTCATTTATTTAGAAAGATGTTTAGGCTTTTGTTATCAGTATGTGTAAACTGTCCGATTCTGTTTTGGTACTCTGTATTATTTTTATATAACATCTGAAAACCTTTGGCATTGTGTACTGGTATTTGTATCTGACTCTATCTCTGCTTTGCTCTGGTCTGCTCTGTTATGCTTTGCTTTGCTCTGAGAGGGTGTAGTGGTCTGGACCAACCAGGAAGTTAATCGTGGTGAAGGCATTGAGGATGAAAGAGGCTGTTAGTTAATTCTGTTAATAGTTTACTTCAAGTGTCGTTTACATTGTAATAGAGTTAGTAACTGCAACAGGTCGTTTAGCTCATAAGGGAATAAATGAAGCGTACGTTTCGATGAAAGTATGAAACGGTGTCGTACGATATTACTTTAACTATAAAAACATATTGAATGAGAGAGAAACACACGAAGTATATTTATTAAGTTGATTTCTCTCCTGATCTTCTCTTTCCTCTCTCTCTCTGATTCTCTCTCTCCTTCTTATTCTTATGTAAATCTTTTCCGTCTTCTTAGTTCTTCCTTTTCCTAAGATCTTATCAAGAGTTGGGTCTAGTACAATTGGTATCCAGAGCCATGGTAGAAGGCACACGTTCCTATGACTACAAGAAGACCATGGAGAAATAATTCTTTTGACACAGCAGTTCTGTCACAAAAACCAACTCCAACTCCTTCAATTTTGGGACCTCCACCAGTCAATTCTAAGGAACAGTTTGCTCCTAAACTTTCTTATCAAAGACTGACAGACTCTCAGATGCAAGATCGAAGGAGGAAGGGGCTTTGTTTCTTCTATGATGACAAATGGTAGCAGGGTCATAAATGTTCAAGGCCAAGATTGTATGTCTTGGAGAGCATGGATTTATCTCAGTTGGAGCCATTGGCTTTTGAGGAAGACTTTGATCAAGATGTGCAAGATATGGCCACAATTACTTCCAATTCTGTGCAAGCTATGGTGGGGACACCTAGCTTGAGGACTATGAGGGTTTTTGGTCAGCTAAAGAAGAGGTGGGTCACCATTTTGATCGATATTAGCAGTACCCACAACTTTGTGGATACTACAGTTGCAAAGAAGTGTGGCTTGTTGATTCAGCAATCTATTCCCAGACTAGTCAGAATTGCAAATGGTGACATGATCAACAGTGTAGGAAGATGTGAGGGAGTGTTTTTTGCATGTGCAAGGTACAACCTTTGAAACTGAGTTGCTGACCTTGGATCTGGGTGGCTGTGATGTGGTTTTGGGAATCCAATGGTTGTTGTCATTAGGTCCTATTTTATGGGATTTTGGTAAGCTTCACATGCAGTTTACTTATAAAGGCAGTTTGACCTATTTGAAGGGTTTAGTTTCTACCTCTAGCAATTTAGTTGATGATGTTGAGATTGCTAAACTCACCTCAGTCCATTCCAAAGGTCTACTTTTACAAATAACATCTCTTCAGTCCCAAGAAGTGGTAACTGAGTTACCTAAGGATATCTTAAATCTACTGGACAGATTCACTAAGGTTTTTGATGAACCTAAAGGCCTCCCCACTCAAAGGTCTCATGACCATCAAATTACCTTAAAACTAGGTACAACACTAGTTAGTGTAAGACCTTATAGGTATCCATTTTATCAAAAAACCGAAATTGAGAAAATAGTGACAGAATTATTGCAGTCAGGGGTTACAAGACCTAGTCAATCTCATTTTTCTTCACCTATGCTCTTGGTAAGAAAAGGAGATGGTTCTTGACGCATGTGTATAGACTATAGAGTACTTAATGAAGCAACAGTCAAAGCAAAATATCCTATTCCTATGGTGGATTAGTTACTTGATGAGCTTTTTGAAGCAAGTGTGTTTTCTAAGATTGATCTTAGATCAGGTTACCATCAAATTCGCATGAAGGATGAAGACATCTTGAAGACAACATTTAGATCATATGAGGGTCATTATGAGTTCCATGTAATGCCCTTTGGACTCACTAATGCACCCTCCACATTTCAAGTACTCATGAATGATGTGTTTAGACATTTTTAAGAAAATTTTTCATTGTTTTTTTTTATGACATATTGGTTTACAATCCAGATTTTCACTCTCATTTAAATCATTTAGCTTCTATATTGCATACCTTAGAAAGCCATCAATTGTATGCAAAGTAATCCAAGTGTCACTTTGCATGTGCTGAGATTGAATATTTGGGGCACCTTATTTCCAAGGAAGGGGTTAGAGCAGACCAGAAGAAGTTGGACTCAATGCTAACATGGCCTATACCTAAAAATGTGAAAGCCTTGAGAGGTTTCCTTGGCTTAACTGGATATTATTGAAAGTTCATCAAGCATTATGCCCTCATAGCTGCTCCACTAACTGCTTTGTTGAATAAGGAAGCTTTCCAGTGGACTACTGAGGCAACCAGTGGTTTTAATAAACTTAAGCAAGCTGTAACACAACCTCCTGTTTTATCATTATGTATTTTTTTAAGCATTTTATAATTGAATGTGATGCATGTGCTAGTGGTGTAGGTGCTGTGTTAATGCAAGAGAAAAGGCCATTGGCTTTCTTAAGTCAAGCCTTGAAGGGAAAAAATCTGCTACTGTCAACCTATGAAAATGAGTTCCTGGCCTTGATTTTGGCAGTCAAGAAATGGATGCCTTATTTGCTTGGGGGCTCTTTCATTGTGAGAACTGATCATCATAGTTTAAAATATTTGTTGGAGCAAAAGATTGGAACCCCTGCTCAACAAAAATGGTTGTCAAAACTGCTAGGCTATGACTTTTCTATGGAATACAAGAAGGGTGTGGATAATAAAGTTGCTGATGCTTTGTTTAGAAGGGGTGCACATGAAGATGACTCAATTTTGCTCACCATAATTGTTCCTAACCCAGTTTGGTTAGAAGAAATAAAGAAGGCTTATGAGACTGATCAAGCTGTCCAACAGCAACTTACTCAATCACAGCAAAGTTCTTCAAGCAATGTAGCCTATTCTTGGAGAGGAGGTGTTTTGTTCAAAAAGGGAAGAATTTACATCCCTGATTGTGCGGAGTTGAAATTGAAAATATTGTACTTCATCCATGCAAGTCCTAACGCTGATCATTCAGGGTTTCACAAGTCACTACATCGAGCTAGAAATGACTTCTATTGGCCTGGAATGAAAACTAAGATCAGGAAATTCATCAAGGAATGTGAGACCTGCCAAAGAAACAAGGTTGAAAATGTCCTCCCAGCTGGGTTGCTACAACCCTTACCAATTCCTCAACATATTTGGAGAAACATTTCCATAGATTTTATAGAAGGCTTGCCTGTCTCTAAGGGTTACTCAGTGACAATGGTAGTTGTGGATCGATTATCCAAGTATGCTCATTTTTTGGCTCTCAAGCATCTCTTCACTGCAGCAAAGGTAGCTTCTGTTTTTATGAATAACATTTTTAGGCTTCATGGAAAGCCTAAAAGTATTGTCTCTGATCGAGGTTCTACATTTACAAGCTCCTTTTTGAGAGAGCTTTTCAAGTTACAAGCTGTGAACCTGTACTATTCTTCAGCATACCATCCTCAAAGTGATGGTCAAACTGAGGTTGTCAATAAATGTTTAGAACACTTTTTGAGGTGTTTTTTTGGTGACAAACCCAAACAATAGGTTGAGTGGTTACCCTTGGCTGAATGGTGGTATAATACCATATTCCATGCCTCTACTAAAACCACCCCATATGAGGCAATTTATGGAGTACCACCCACTGAACTGCAAGATTATATTCCAGGCCTGTCACCTAATGAAGCTGTGGAAGAAATCTTAAGAACTCGTGAATAGATTTTAGACACTTTGAGAAGTAATTTGGTGCTGGCTCAAGATGAAATGAAGACTCAATTTGACAAGAGACATACTGAGAGGTCTTTTGCTATAAGGGATTGGGTGTTTTTAAGGCTTCAACCATACAGACAAAAGTCTTTGGTAGTTAGAAAAAATATTAAGCTTTCCCCAAAATTTTATGGTCCTTTTCAAATTTTGGCAAAGATTGGCCAAGTTGCTTACAGATTGCAACTTCAGCCACAGTCTCAACTACACCTAGTTTTTCATGTTTCATGTTTAAAGAAAAAGGTTGGACAACATGTATCTCCCCTCTCAACCTTACCTCCTGTTGACAGTCATGGAGAGTTGGTGCATAAACCCCAAGCTATTTTACAGAGACGCACCAGGAAATACAACAATAAAGCCTTAGTTGAAGTTTTAGTACACTGGCAAGGAATTGATATGGAACACGCCACTTGGGAGACATACTGGCAGTTGAAACAACACTATGCTCACATTGTGGGCAATGTGCTTTGAAGGGGAGGGGTGTGTAGTGGTTTGGACCAACCAGGAAGGCAATCATGGTGAAGGCATTGAGGATGAAAGAGGTTGTTAGTTAATTCTGTTAATAGTTTACTTCAAGTGTCGTTTACATTGTAATAAAGTTAATAAGTGCTACGAGTCGTTTAGCTCATAAGGGAATAAATGAAATGCACGTTTTGATGAAAGTATGAAATGGTGTCGTACGATATTACTGTAACTATAAAAACTGATGAATGAGAGAGAAACACACGAAGTATATTCATTAATTAAGTTGATTTCTCTCCTGATCTTCGCTTTTCTTTCTCTCTCTTATTCTCTCCCTCCTTATTCTTACGTAAATCTTTTCCATCTTCTTACTTCTTCCTTTTTCTAAGATCTTATCAAGAGTTGGGTACATTATAGAGGGGGAATTTGGAGGGTGAGGAGCGGTGGCGACAAAGGGTTGTGTGTGAGAGAGAGACGATAAGAGAGAGAGGGACTATGGGGAGGGGGAGGGGAAAAAGGAAGGAAACATAATCCTTGGGACCTAAGGGGCTGGGCTTCACAATTATCATGATCTTATAATTTAAGGATATATATTTTCTTCGTAAACATAAATTGCATGATTCTTATTAATTTACGTCATATTCTTATTATTGAAACTAATCAATTAAAAAGAAGAAATTATACATAGGACTTTTCAATATTCATATAACTTAAAAAGAAGAAATTATACATTTTCGTTTGGTTATATAAATCATTTCATTTTATCTTATTTAATCTTTACAATTTTCTCAAACTCTAAAATAAAATTCAATAAATAATTCAACTTTTTCAAATCTTACAATAAAAATAATATAAAAAATTATATTCTAATAATATTTTATTCAATTTTTTACTTTCATCTAATTGTTCTCTCATCTCATCTATATAACCAAATGAATTTAGTCCTTGCCATATCCCCATTTTTCAAGCCTTGCTTGATGATCAGCTATTGGCCCAAAGTATCAACAACAAGATGCAAAGCCTTACAAAAATCCCGAACCATATATATATATATATGAGTAATTTTATTTGCAGTCTCTATTTGGAGACTATATGTGCAGACTCTTTATTAAATGAGAAAAAAAATCATTTTAGAAGGGATAATTTTATAATTTTAAAAATAAAATTGTCTAGACTGACATTACAGTCCCCAAATAGGAATGTACCTAGCATTGCTACAAGGGTACAACCTCGTGTGCCCAGTTACATTGCTTGTTGTCTCTAGTTGTCAAAACTGCATGCCTACTTATCCTGTTATATCATCCCCATTTTATGGAAATTTTATATAATGATTATCAGATTATGAGATATCAATGTATATTGACAGTTTTTCTTCCCTCCTAAATATGAGATGTTCCAAGTTCAAAATGCTCCCAACAAAAAAAAAAAAATGTTAGTTACAGTTATAAGTTGTGTAATATCACACAATATTTTTTAAAAAAGTAAATTTATTATTAAGAACATATTTTATTTTATGTAGATCTTATATTTAAGTTACTTTTTTATAATAATATGCAGTGCTCGCACAGTTTATAATTGTAAATATCATATAAAAACAAAATAAGAAAGTACTAATGGTTACCATGAGGGAAATATTTTAGTAACAAAAGAATTATATAAAAGTAAATCATAAACTTGTGTGGGTTGATATAATAAGTGTGATTCTAAAGTTATTTTTATTATAAAGTAAATATAAGGAATACCATAAAAGCAAGTCAATTTATGAAATTAGTTTTAGATAATATATGTGGTATGTAATAGTTTTTTGCCGAAATAAGAGAAGGAGGAAGAAAAATAGAGGAGAAAGGACTTGAAATGACAAGAATCTACATGTTTAGGTGCCCTTTAGATTGTAAATTGAGATGAGTTGAGATGAAAGTTGAATAAAACATTATTAAAATATTATTTTTTAATAATATCAATGTTTTGATATTTGAAAAAGTTGAATCGCTTAATATATTTTATGTGAGAAATTAAAAAAATTGTAATTATAAGATAAAATGAGATGAAATATTTCTTGAATCGAAAGGGATATTAATTTTCGATGAGGCCCCAGTCCCGATGCGAGACCCTTTCTTTGGGTTGATCTAGCTGTTGTAAGAACTGATGAAAGATAACTATTTAAATAATTAATATAAATTTGTTTATAAAATATTATTAATTGAATTTAATATTTTATAATGATTTTAAATTGAGAAATAAATAATTATTTTATTCAAATAAATGTATAAAAACTGTTTAATAAATATCTTTACAAAACTTTTACCTGCCACTTGGACCCTCCTCCTGTCGTGTATAAAATAAAAGAGAGACTGTCAGTGAAAAGCTCAAAAAGCTATTAGGGTCAAAAGCTCAATTCTCGTTATTTTCTTTTTCTAAAATAATTTAAAAGCTTTTTATTTAAACATCTTCAAATGGCATTTATATATTTGTAACATTGATTGAGTTTGATATGTCTATTTATGATTTAAATGGAAATGGATGATGATGAAGAAACTCTCTAGTTCCCTTTCTTTTAGATGTTGAATCCCCTTCCCAAGTTGCCTCCCTTCCCTCGTCAAGTCGAATCCACTAGACTTTGTTTCCACCATGGCCTCGTTTGTTTTCAAAAAACATCTCATCTCATCTAATCATTACAACTTTCCTAGCTTCCAATACAAAATAAAATAAACAATTCAATTTTTTCAAATCCCAAAACAAAAATAATAATAAAAAATATATTTTAACAATACTTTATTCAACTTTTTAACTTTAATCTCATCTCATCTCTGAAAACAAACGAGCAGAAAAAGAATATCATGAATTGCTTCTCCAAGAAGAGATCTATTTTAAACAAAAGTCTATAATTCAATGATAGTGTCGGAAGGGGCACTATAATTCAATGTTATCCAACAAAACAAAAAACATTTGGATCATCAAATAGACTTAATAATACTTAATATTAAAATCATTGTAGGCTATTACTATTATCCAATCTTAATTTAATACTTAATAACATATTTTAGTCCCTTAATTATATTACGTAAAAATAGAGTTTCTAGACTCATATGTTTATTTAATTTAAAACTAAGCCCAACTTAAATGTTAAGCCCAACCCAACTTCAAAGGCCCATTGGAGAATCAAGCCTAAATCAATCTGTCATGTCCTACAACTAAGGGAACTGGCGTAATTTAGTCAAGAGGTTCTTCAAAAGGTTATACGGAAGGCACATCAGTCATCAAGTGTTCTAAGGGCATTTGTGTAAAAATAAATCATGCTGGGGCTCTTTCGGGAAAGGCTAGAACAAATGAGAACTTTACGCAAGGAATTAACAAAGTGTTCACTCGGCCCAAAGACTAAAGGCCCAAGGCCACTTTCCATTTTAAACAGAGCAATGAGTAAGACAATCTGAGAATCAAAAGAAGCTGAAAAATAGAGGTGCGTGCGACAGACTCAGAAAAGAAACAATTGAAAGTGAGCTGCCACGTGCATGGTTGGAAGGGTCTTTTTGTACTGCTATAAAAAAACTTATTGGTGTATTACGGGAAGACCAAAATGTCATCTTCATAAATATCATCAAGTCGAATACTCAATAAACAACATATCATATAGTAAACATAATAAATATAAGATTTTTTAAAAAATGTGCATACTCATAAATACATACGTAAATAACAAGAACATAAACTTATCTTTCACTTAACATAGGCCGTTACCCACTGTTGACTCCCGTGAGTTAAGATTAGCGAATCTAAATAGATTCTCATTCCGCCCATGGCCACGGGTTGTGGAATCCATACATAAGGAAGAGACATACTGGATGCACTACCAGCATGCACGATCTGGCAATGTAATATGCCCATAACATAGGTACCGTATTCATATTATAACATAGGCTGTTACATATTTTATCATTCATACTTCATCATAATCATATTTGCATACTTGTCATATCATAGATTTCAAAAGAAATCACATACATACTTGTCATATCATATCAAAAATTTCAAAAGAATCATATTCTTTCATAAATGTCGTGATATATGTTTCCTCACATAAAATCATGATTTTTCATAAATATTAAACTTCACATAAAATCATGCATGGCTTTCATAAATTATTTTAATGTATAACTCTCGCATAAAATCATGACTGTTCATAAATCTTTTGATGCATATCTTCTTTCATAAAATCATGAATTTTCATAAATAACTTGATACATAATACTTCACATAAAATCATGGAGTTTCATAATTTTATCATGTCATGGATACGTAAAAAGGGGCTTCCAATGAAGGGTATACATACAAAATATTTTTATAAAAGACATGTCATTTACCGTACGTACGTGTAAGGGTATAATCATGCTACTTGTCTTGCAATGCTAATCCACTATTTTCGAGGCACGACTGATTTCCTATAAGATAGTCACGTAGCTTAAGTCAATTTCTACATAAACACGTACCTCATAAATTCCAACTTAATCTATATTTCCATAAACTTTGGTCCTTCATAACTCTAAAATCACATCGACTTTATAATATTGAAATCAGTTGTATATATCTAGAATCTATATGCCCAACTTAAAATACAACTCTATCACCATGATACATGTCAAAAAATCATCAAGCCCAACCCTCTATTGTATTAAGAATACACTGGCCTAATGGCCTAGGGCCCGTTATAAATCAAAGGGTTTAGAGATAAAAATAACACATGGAACAAAATAACGAGGGAATGCCCGTGCGTAAAGGAAACCATGGGCTTGGGAGAGAGAGACACACGATACTCACCGAGAGGAAGAACCCAACCGCGACAGTGGGTCTGGTGGCTGGCCGAGGTTCCTGGTGGCTAGGAGTGGTCGGAGTCATGCTGGGCTTCTCTAGGTAGTGGTGCAGCACAAGAGAGAGTGAGAGTGAGAGTTTAGAGAGAGTTTATGTAACACCTGGGTCTAGGACTCTAGCACGAAAATCACATTGAATTTTTATTTATTATATTATTTATTAATTTTTTTATAGTTAGACCCCATTAGTAATTGAGTTAGAATTTAATATTTTAGTAAGAGATTAAGTTGGATATTGAGGAATTTCTGAAGTGATGATATTTGTAGGGATTGAGAATTTAGGTTTTTGAAGAATAAAAATAGGTTATTTTTGCATCTTAGGCTTAAATATTGAAATACATGTTCGATTTCAAATTTACAAGAATTACGTGATTTTTTTTATAGGTGATGATTAATATTTGTTCGACATTATTGAGGAAATTTTTTGAAAGTCTAAAAAGTCCAGGTAAGCGGGGTTCATATACTAGTTTTGCATAAAAGAAAGGAAACGATGTTGACTTGGAAAATAAGCATGTTTGTTTTTTAAAAGAAATCTGAAAACAACCTCAGATGTTTATTCTGCATATGCATAAATTATATATAAGAGAAAGTATTTTCTGTCATGACTGGTGTAGACATGAGTTAATTTTGTACATTATGTTTCTGAACTATGCAAAAAGAACGAATATGAAAATCTAAAAATTTTTGCTATGAATAAATGAAGACGTTTTGGATTCTGTTTATTTTGAACATGTGAAATGATCTGAAACTATTCAGTATTTTGTTTTGATATGATATGTCATTTGAAAACCTTGGCATGAAGTTCTGATTATGTATCTGAATGTGATCTGATTTTGATGATGTTCCATTCTGTTTCTGTTAAGGCCCAGCCACGGGTGTAATGGTGGTTTATAACCCTACCACAGGGGTTAAACATGGTATTTGTCCCGATGTGATGCTATGAATATATGTTTCAGTTTGGATATGCCAAAAGATTTTCTTTTTGGGAACAAGTTTGTTTTTCTGAAAATTTCACTCTGATATTTTGTACCAAGTTTTGTCTATGCGTTCTGATAATAAATATGTTGTTTCTGCATTTTGAAAGTAAATGTTTTGTTCTTCATTACCGAACTTTATAAATGCTCATGTTTACATGCTAGTATATGCTCTCTGCTTACTGAGTTGTTGATAACTCACCCCTTATCTCCACAATATTTTTCAGATATTTTGATGGTTCAACTGAGGATCAAGATTATGAGGCATTGGGTGAGATGATTTTAGTATAGTAGATTAAGCATAGAAAGTTTTTATGAGTATTGGTCATTTTTATTAAGAAATTTTGTTGTGTTATGATGACTTGACATTTTGAAAAATTGGTTATATTAAGAAAATTAGTTTGAGTTGAAATTTCTATATGATATTGGGAACTTGGAGTCTATATTTATATTGTTGAAATGTGAGTTTAAGTGATAGGAAGTAACTCTCCGATCCGTGTGGGACCGGGGCGTTACAGTTTAAGCGATGAATGAGAGGGAGAGGACACAACATGAGGAAGCAGACTTACGTATGGTGGTCTGGGGCATAGTGTAGCTGAGCTATGGCCATGTGTTGAGGACGTTTCAGGCGAGGAGCGACGGCTGACAAGGTGGAATCTTGGACGGGGCTGGCGGCTTGTGGTGGTGTTGCCGTGTGAGTGGGTGGCAGTGGTGCATGGAAGGAGGCTAAGTTTTCTGCTTTACATGGGGCTAGGCAGTGTTAACGCATGGGTTTTTCGTGGTGGTTTACGGCAGAGGGAGAAGCAGCTTAGAGGAAGAGGCTCACGGTGGAGGGAGGCTATCACTCGTGGCTTACGGGGTGTGGTGGTTTCGTCGAGGTAAGTGGTCTGGTGGACGGGCTGAGCGTTTGGTGAGTTCGTGAAAGGTGCTTTGCATGCGTGCGTGTATTTTGACGTTGGCGGCTGTGGACTAGGATTTTCATGCAGAAGGGCTAAACATATTTATAAACATAAGTGGTTGAGAAACAAAAGAGAAACCAAGATGACAAATGTGTATGCGGAGGAAGCGGGTACGATGGAGCTGTGTATTCTGTGATAGACGGACATGGAACGCAACTAAACCGTGCATGAAGAGAAGTCTACCATGGTGAGGAGTCTGGGTGGCGGAGGGCTGTTGCGGCAACCATAGTTTGATAACTATTAACAAGAAGGTTCTTGTATGTATATAAAAAGGCATGGTGGAAAACCCTAGAGAAAACAAAGGGAAGAGACGTGCGTGTGCGTGTGCATGGGATTGGAGCCATGGGTATAGACTTATACTAGTAGGTATGGTTTAGGAGTTTTAATGGAGATAGAACTCTAAAATAATCCACTAAGGGGGAGACGTGTGGCATAGGGTTTTTGTTTGAGTTTTTTGGCATTCGACTCAACCTCTAAAATAATCCAATATGTTCCACAAAAATTTCTCCATACATAAAAATTTCCACCTTAAAAACATTATAATGTGGCAAGCCCTGTAACAAAATCTGCCAAAATAAAAAAGTCCTAGACTCGTAGTCTATTTAAAAAAAAAACTCGAACACTCAATTGGGCTTCTAATATAATCGGAGGCCCATTAACCTAATTTTAGGCCCAATGAAATTATTCATAATTTATCCCTAATAGTATTGGGTTGGGTTGTTACAATTATAAACCACTATTATACTCGTGGCTGGGCCTTATCCACTATTATAACCCGTGGTTGGATCATATCCACTATTATTACCAGTGGTTGGGCCGTATCCACTATTATAACCCGTGGTTGGGCTGTATCAACTATTATTATCCGTGGTTAGACCGTATCCACTATTATAACCCGTGATTAGGCTGTAAAGGAAATTGAGCAAAACATCATAATCAAACTTAATTAGAATACATAATCAAAATATCATGCCGTGGTTTCTAAATGTCACAACATATCCAAAACAGAGTATTGAACAAATTCAAATCTTTTCACACATTCAAAAATAGTTTTAAAACATTTTCACATCACATATACAAATTTTCATAAATTTCATATTCGCTTATTTTGCATAGTTCAGAAACAGAAAGTACAAAATTAGCTCATGTATACACTAGTCATGACTGAGGTTGTTTTCAGATTTATTTTCAAAACAAACATGCATATTATTCAAATCAACATCGTTTCATTTTCTTTTTATGCAAAGTCTAGTATAGGAACCTTACTTACCTAAACTTTTTAGCTTTCCAGAATTTCTCCACAACAATCCCGAACAAAATTACTCATTACCTATAAAATAATCACAAAATTTCTATAAATTTCCATTCGAACACGTACTTGGTTAATTAAAACCTAAGATATAAATTCTATATTTTTCTTTAATGTCTAAAACCCTCGAAACACTAAAATATCTTCTCTCCCCAAAATATCTCGATTTTTACATAAATGCTCTAAACAAAAACACGAGTAACTCCTATGATCAAATTACTCTCTAAATTGGTCTTATAATACTATCCATGCAAACACGTGATCTTGAACCCGAAATATACACAGTAAACTCATGGTATCCAACTATGGTCCATAAACTTGTGCAACCCATAATGGAGTATAACCCATAAAACTTATCTAAAAGCCATGGCCCATTTCGATATGCATGGCCCAATGCCCAAGCAAGGCCTTATGAGTCCAAGCTCACTTAAAAAAAAAAAAGGTACCAATGTAATATCACCCTACCTAAAAACTAAAATGCTTTACGGGAGAACTACATTGATAGTTGATACCTCCCATTTTAAACCAAACTCAGTAGGCATGGAGGGAGAGTACGACAAATCCTTACCGAGGGGGCTACATGTGGCAGCGGCCTGGGTGACTATCAGTGGTGGTGAAAGGAATGATACGTAAAACATTTCTCATTGCATAGCGTTTGTTCTTATAGAGCAGTATTTAAAGGGAAAACGAGCCCAGAACATTCGGGCATTGTAACAACAACCTAGTGTGCACTGTTATTCTAGAACCAACTAAGAGCAAAACCATTACAACAATTTGTCCTTGGTACAATACAAAAAATTAGAAAAATTACATTTATCCAATAATAGAATCAGATGCTGAATCATTGAGTGCAGTGACAACAGGTGGAGCTGAGGTGGAGATGCCTTCATTCTTAGACTGATGGTGTTGAGTGGCACGATGAGAAGCTGAGTTGGAGCTAGTTGCTTCTTTGATGCTGATACCCTCCTGCATGTCCATCATGGGAACCATGGTGAGACTCATTCTCAGCAACAAAAATCAAGTGGATACCAGTGGCTTTGTAAAAATGTCAGTAATCTAATCTTTGGAAGAGATGAATGCAACATGAAGTGTTTTCGATGAAACTCGGTCTCGCACAAAATGGAAGTCAATTTCCATGTGCTTTGAGCATGAATGCTGCATTATTGGATTTATAGAGAGGTAAGTGGCCCCCAAGTTATCACACCATAAGGTGGGGGGTTTGGACAGAAAAACACTAAGTTCTTCGAGTAAAGACTGAAACCAGAGCAGTTCAGCAGTGCTATTGGCCAAGGCCTTGTACTTGGCCTCCGTACTAGAACGTGCAATTGTATTTTGTTTCTTGGATCCCCATGAAACTATGTTGGAGCCAAGAAAAGCGCAGAAGCTCCTTGTTGAGCGCCGATTGTCTGGGCATCCAGCCCAGTCAGTGTTAGTGAAAGCATTGAGAGAATAATCAGGAGATGATTTAATGTGTAGGCCAAGGTGAGCTGTGTGCTTGAGATAGTGTAGTATTCTCTTCACAGCTTGTCAATGATGAACCTTAGGAGTGCATAAATTGGCACACTTTGTTTACTGCGATTGCAACATCAGGACGTGTAAGTGATAAATATTGGAGGCTGCCAACTGTGCTTCAATAGAGTGTTGGATAAGGAAAGGCAGGGCCATCAGAAATAAACAATCAAGCAGAGGCAACCATTGGCGATGACACTGGTTTGGCAAGGTCCATCTTTGTTTTTTTTAGGAGATCACATATATATTTATTTTGAGAGAGATGAAGACCATTTGCAAGAGTATTGATCTCAAGTCCAAAGAAGAATCGAAGGGGCCCAAGATCTTTGACAGGGAAAGAGAGCTTTAGAGAATTAAGAACAGAGCCAATAGCCTTAGTGTCAGAGCCAGTAAGGATGATATCATCCATGTACACTAGAAAAAATATAGTGACAAGCATGTTTCTAGATGAAAAGAGAAGAATCAGAGAGGGAGGAGGTGAAACCAAGCTCAAGTAGTAAGTAACTTAACTTGGAGAACAAAGCCCGTGGGGCTTGTTTGAGGCCATAGATGGCCTTATTCAACCTACAAACATGATGAGGAATATTTGGATTTATGAAACCAATTGGTTGAGTCATATAAACTTGTTCTTGAAGATCCCCATGCACGAAGGCGTTGTTTATGTTCAGTTGTCGAACTGGCCATCCTTCAGTGACAACAATGGAAAATATTGTTCATATAGTCGTGGGTTTAACCACTGGACTGAAAGTCTCAAAGAAGTACACGCCTGCTTGTTAGTGAAAACCTTTGGCCACCAAGTGAGCCTTCCTTCGTTCAACAGAGCCATCTGAGAGGCGCTTAGTCCTGAAAACCCAACGACAACCAACTATATTATTGATACCAGAAGCTGGAACAAGAGTCCTAGTCTTGGTTTGAAGAAGAGGTTGAAATTCATTTGACATGGCAATGCACCATTCCTGGTGTTTGGCAGCTTCAATATAGTAGGTGGGTTCTTCAGGTACAGTGGTGGTAAGTGTCAAATAACTACGAGGTGGTAGCCAGAGTGCCGTACCATCATTAAAATGGCGAGGATTGAGAGAGTTTGTCTTTGATCGTGTGATGATGGAAGGAACAGTGGGAGGAGAAGGCGCTGATTGTGAAGAGGAAGAAACCAAGTACTCAAGTGTGATGTAGAAAGTAACCAATGGTCAGAAATCATGATGTTCCACCGAAAGAGAAAAACAAACAATAGGGTCATAAGTGTGTGTGGGGTGCTTGATATGATGAAAACTCAGTGGGGGAGGTGGTGGAACCGGGCATTATATCCTCTTCCCCTTGAAAAAAATTTCGTGTACATTTTCTTGTGTAAGATTTGTGTGTAGAACTAATATTTCTCATCACTCATATATAATGATAACCATTTAAAATGTACCACTCAAGTAAATATGATTGCAAATGAAAAAATTAGGTTAAAGACATTGCTCGAGTCCAAGAGCGAAAGATTTATTACTTATATGTACATTGAGATTTCAGTTCGAAAACATAATGAACTAACAAGTACAACCTAAATTATCAGCGAGCAATCCAATACTCGTAGAATTACAAAAGCTTCATTCCTAATTCTTCACCGAGATGAGAGCACATACAGTTTGTATGACAGTGAGCAGCAACAAGAGAATGCCGCCTATGGTGGCAGCACCCCTCCAAGGGTTGCAAAAATAATCACGTTTCACGATAGCCATCATAATCTGAAGATAAGTCACGCGGGCTTTATAGAATTCGTTCAACTCTTCAGCCATTTGTTGATAATGAGAGTTCATTTCAATATATAAACTTTTTTCACCGGACATGTACAGCTTGTTGATCATTGAAGTTGCCACGACGCCATCCAGCCAATTATCAATGATCTGCTCTCGTACAAGTACATCCATATCTTTGACTGTTTTGATAAGCATACTTAACATGATATAGTAATCAGTAATATATGGATCTGAACGATAGTGACATTCCTCAAAGGCGACGAGGTTCCGAGCATAAATCTCCGTGCTACTGTCTAACTGAAAGGGTGGGATTTCCAGCACTCCGTCTGCATATTTTAGTTCAAGAGTTGACAAATTATTATTGATTGACTCTCTCTTCTTAAACTTCAATCCTACCTCATTCAGCTGAGCTGCACTGTACATTTCCTTCAAACTTTTTGCACTTCTTTTCGGTCGCCAGCTTTCGTAAGGAGGCATGCAAAAGTTTCTAACCAAGTCAGTGAAGTGCAATATAAATATTCCCGACGACCCAGAATCACGATCAGGATCATGATGAACAAATTTTTCATGATCAAATTTTTGATAGTTGTAATATTCAAACTGGCAAAAGCTAAGCTCAATGAAGGGGTGGCCTTCTGAGCTAGATGGAAATGCAGTGTCATATATTTTCTCAATAATAAAGAAAGGAAGCTGATTTTCAAGTAATATCAAGTCCATGTGCATCCTATTGCACAACCAAGGGTTTAATATTTCCAGGTCATACTCGGTCCAGTTCCCTTTCGTCTTGTTTTTCCAGAAATACTCGATAATGAAGCTGGCATCAAGCAGGATCATTTTCACAAAATCATCACTTACAAGTGGTATAGTCTCCGAATAACATTCCCGAACACTTTCTTCCGCACCTTTAATAGTGCTCACTATATCTTCCAACTTTGTTTCAGCTCGGTCTATGAAACTCTTGAGATATCTCAATTTAAAGTCTTCCATCTTTTGCAATTTTCGGTTCTTATTACGATGAAAAGGCCCTATTGATATCACCTGAGGAGTATAAGCTTCTTCGTTCGATTTGCGAATGTGATCTGAAACCTTGTGGATACAGCAATGTTTAGGTGATGATGCTAAGCTTTTTACCATACCTGCGATTTCCTCGGACAATTTTTTAACCCCATGTTCCGGATTTTTTTCAAAACTTGCTGATTGTCCTGCCATCTATTTATCAAGTTGCTATTCTGAAACTTCCTGCTGAGAAACACAAGATCCTCACTATATATATATATATATATATATATATATATACAGAGAGAGAGAGAGAGAGAGAGAGAGCTAGAATATGGATCGATCGATGTGCATAAAAGAATAAAAGCAATTGATGAAATAAACCTGAGAATGAGAGGGAGAGATTTTTGGTTGAACCTGATACAACAGAAATCCAGCAAGCTTCAGGCGCATGCACTCAGATAAAGGACAAATTAAAGGGCTTTCCAAACTTTGAAAATAAAACGCAGATCTTTAATTCAGTGTGCGACTCTTTAACATTAAAGGGCCATATATAGAGAAACAACTTCTCGCTCTGCCCGCCTCAATTAAATTATACATGAGATGTGCTTGAGATTTGCAATGTAGTTTTATAATTTAATATATTATATCAAAAATATTAAATATATTATATAATTAAATCACGTCTGGAAGATCTTTTTTTAAATCAACTATTTTTCTATATAAAATTTGGTTAACAAACGATAAACTTGGAGAAGTTCTAAATTTGAAAAGAAATTTACGAAGATATAATCAAAGATATTTGCTCTTCCATTGACCATGTCTTTTTTTTTAAAAAAAAAACGAGGGTGGACAGAGTCAAAGCGACGAAGACTTCAAATTTTAAAATTCAAATAAAATATTCATCTTATTATAATTTTATATAACTATTTATTGAGGAATAGTAGAACAGGTTAAAGATTCGAGGATTAATAGATGAACTGGTTAAAATAGTCAATCTTGTTGAAAATAACCAACGTTAAAGTCTTTGTTTAAGAGAACACTTATTTCTAATATTTGTATTGATTTTCCAAGTCCTTCTTTAGAGTATGATCACTAGAACAAAAATTTCATTTTGAGACCATTTTTTTTGGAAGAAATAAAAATCATTCCGAAGAATGAGTTTTAATTAAAAATTGAAGGAAGTCATTAACCATTCGAATGATCAATTTTAGTTTGAACCGTATATTTCGGCATGAGAAATTTCATCCCTTATAAAATATCCTGTCAAACATTTACTAACCGTTTGAGCGTAAATAAAATAAACTTTCGAACGGGTAATAGAAATGATCAAATAAGAAATTGACGGGTTAAGTTACTAAATTTACTAAGAAAAGGTCGTACCATTAGAACACTTTATTAAACTATTCGAGCCCCAATGAGTTACAGTTCGAAAATGGGTAGTGGTCGTTTGATTAGTATTAATAGTTGTTCTAACGCAAAATAAAGGGTTTAAACGTAAATTATGGCAGAATTGATTAATCGTAGAAATCTTTAACGGCGATGGAAATACGTTCGAAGGCTTATACATTACATTCGAACAGTGTCCAAAGTTTTACAAATTTTAATGGCAAAACAATACCATACTTGATTATGGAGAAATATTTAATTTATATAAAAAATTAACAATTATAGAATATATATATTGGAAATCAATAATTAATGTAGAAAAGAAAAAGATGATTCATAATTAAATTAATTTTACAAAACAAAAAATATTATCCATAAAAAAAAATAAAAATAAAAGATATACGGTAGTACCCCAAATCTTTTACTGCATCCTCAACTCCAGCTAGGCGTGCCTCTAGCTGTGTTTGTCGAGTACTGGTCGTGTTGGTTGCTTGGAGTGGTGTGGTGGCTTGTGAGGAGCACATCGGCACTGGGGAGCTGGTGGTCGTGGGTTGCCAACAGTGCAAGGGAGAGAGGGAGGGCCTCAGGCTGCTGCGCTAGGCGTAGAAGAGTAGGGGACTCCGATGGATGACTGGCGATGATGTCAAGGTGTGGGTGGTGGCGCACGATGCCCCTAGCAACGACGATATAGAGAAATTCAAGAGAGACAGAGGTGAGACCAGATTTGGGGAGAAGGAAAGAGATCGGCCGACACTGGGCAACGGTAACCATGGGAAACCCAAGGAAGATGAAGCTACGAGGAGGAATAGAGAGGGGATATCGGCGTCTGTTGGAGGTGAGGAGGAGGTGGTGGCCGGCAAGGTGGGGTCGTTGGCAACAAGCTCTACGCTGCAGAGGCTTTAGGGAGAAGAGAGATTGGGACAAGAGAGGGGGGGAGGGGTGCGGGGGGGTGACGACTGGAGGGAAAGGAATAAGGGGAAAACGAAGGTTTTAATTTTATTAGCTTTTCAGGCGGGTTATTATCGCCGCAAAAGCTAAAAACGTCGCATTGAAAACAATTAACCCCTAATAGAAAAAATAATTCAGATAAGTTTATTTGTGCCGAAAAAATGTCGCCGGAAAAAACTAATAACGTCGCCACTAAAACTAATAACCCATGAGGAAGTAATATTTCTGGTAAGAGTATTTGCAGCAAGAAAAACTCGCCGCATAAAACCTATATAATAATAAAGTCATCTAAAATCTATATAATAATAAATATTATTTATTATTTATTTTAACAATCTACTAATTATATTATATTTTTTAATCAACTAAAATATATTTTATCTTAATTATTAAAATTTATAATATACATTTTTTTATGGTTTTATATTTAATAACATCACGATTGAGGAGTAGTTCAATATAATCAAAGATATTTGCTCTTCCATTGACTAGGTTTTGAGTCCAAAGCAATGTGCTGCTTTCAATATGGGCAGATGTCCAAACGAGGGTAGACAGAGTCAAAGAGACGAAGATTTCAATTTTAAAATTCAAATAAAATATTCTTCCTCTTATTATAATTTTCTTTAACTATTTATTGAGGAATAGTTGAACAGGTTAAAGATTCGAGGATTAATATATGAACTGGTTAAAATAGTCAATCTTGTTGAAAATAACCAACTTTAAAGTCTTTGTTTAAGAGAACACTTGTTTCTAATATTTGTACGGATTTTCCAAGTCTTTCTTTAGAGTATCACTAGAACAAAAATTTGATTTTGAGACGTTTTTTTTGGACAAAATAAAAATCGTTCTAAAAAATGAGTTTTAAGGTCGAAATTCAAATTTCATCCATAAAAATTGACGGAAGTTGTTAACCGTTCGAATAGTCAATTTTAGTTTGAACGGTATATTTCGGGATGAGAAATCTCATCCCTTATAAAACATCCTGTCAAACATTTACTAACCGTTTGAGAGTAAATAGAATAAACTTTCAAACATATATTAGATACTATTGAACAAGAAATTGACAGATTAAGTTACTAAATTGATCGGGAAATGGACTTACCATTTGAACACTTTATTAAACAATTCGAGCCCCAATGAGTTACAGTTCGAAAATGGGTATAACTGACCGTTTGATTAGTATTAATTGTTGTTCTAACACAAGATAAAGGGTTCAAACGTAAATTATGGCGGAATTGATTAATCGCAGAAATCTTTGACAGCAATGGAAATACGTTCGAAGGCCTATACATTACATTTGAACAATGTCCAAAGTTTTATAAATTTTGATGGCAAGATACAATACCATACCTAATTATGGAGAAATATTTAATTTATAAAAATTAACAGTTAAAGAATATATATAATGGAAATCAATAATTAATTTAGAAAGGAAAAAGACGATTCATAATTAAATTAATTTTACAAAACAAAAAATATTATCCATAAAAAAGTGCAAATAAAAGATATACGGTAGTACACAAATCTTTTGCTAGTCTTGAATCATGGCATTCGCTTATTAAGGATTGGTCCCAGATGTTCTTCGTCATCTCAGGCTCGGTGTTGGAGCATTCTTGAAGCGTCATACATCAAATAGTTCTTAAAAATTGACAAAAGTTGTTAACCGTTTGTGTGACGCCCCGACCCCCTCATACTGCAACGCGGGGCTCGTGACATCGGGACGATGACAACACGGGTCACGCATCCCAAAAAAATGTGCTCAAGTGTGTGCAACATGCAGAAGTGCACAACAAAAGTCGTAGCGGATAATATAAATAAGTCAACTAAGTACCAGAAATTTAAATACAAGTATCCAAAATAAATTACTTTTAAAAAGTTATACAGTCATCCCAAATATATTACAAAACATAAATACATGAACGAGTAAGATAATAAATCTCGATACACGAGAGCAATCCCAGATCACTCTTCCAACGGAGCCAAAGCCTCAGGCTCGTCATCCTCATCTGCATAAAAATCTGCAATACCATAAAACGGTACAAAATGCATTAAAGCAACCAACTAACAGATCCGAAAATCTCATTTTTCCCAAAAATGATTATTTTCCAACACACGCTAAAAATCTCATTTTAGCCAAAACATAAAATCCGACATTTTCCCAGAAAATGATTTACATAAAACCCAATCATTTATCGGACACTATAGGCGGGAATCACAGACTGGACTATACCACCATCCCTGCTTACCACCATTCCTACCGCGTGCACCGTAGGCGGGACTTTACCACCATTCCTACAGTTCCTTTCCACACAATGAACACATATCAGAGCACTGTAGGCGGGAATCGTTGGTGGAACTACACCACCATCCTTACCGCTTGCGCCGTAGGCAGAAATCACAGGCGGGACACAACCACCATCCCTGCTTACCACCATCCCTACTGCGTACACCATAGGCAGGACTCGCAGGCGGGACTCTACCATCATCCCTGCTTACCACCATCCCTACAGTCTCTTTTTCTTTTTCACAAACCAGTCAATCCAAACATCTCAAGCATACTCAAATCATTTCTCACATGAAAATCTAATTTTCATATAAACACATGAACATGTATGCAATCATGCAAAAACTCAGTTTCAGTTACAAACATGAACATGCATGCAAATGCAATGAACACAACCCGACAACAATATCCAACAACAACAAATGTGAATACAATCCAATCATACAAACAACTTCATTTTCCAATCCATCCAGCCCCTGTACTCCTCAGACTCAGTCTGGCAAAACTAACAAATCACAATAAATAAACGAGTTAGCGTAAAAATACATTTAAATTTCAAAAGTTATTTGGGAAAATACTTACAGTGCTTTATTATAATTTCTGAAGGATCACGGAGCTGCACGAAGTGGTAACACAGCAACAGAACAGTGCCAAATGCACTGTGGCCGTGGGTCTCACAAACCCACTTTTGAACGGAGATAAACCAAGACCCAAGATTGATAGGGTAGGGCTTAGAGATGTCGGTGAAGCCAATGGTGGTGGTGGTTGGCCATGGGTGGCGGCGTAAAAGGCAGTTGAAGGCCAAAATGCTCAAATCGGAGATGGAGATAGATGGACTTCACTGGTGGCGGATCGGAGCTAGTGTTAGGTGCATTGGGTTGCTAGGAGGTCGAGGATGAAGTGGTGAAGAAGTGGTGGCCGGAGGTGGCACGACAGTGGTGCAACGACGTAAGGAATGCCGCGGCTTTAAGCTGTGCGTGGAGGAGAATGGCGGCGAGTGGGGAGCTGAAAACTGAAGGGGGAGGTCACCGGAGGGTGGGGAAGGGAATGATAGGGGTGGTGTCGCCGGACGGAGGCGCACGGCGGCGGGCTGGAGGACGACGCACAGACTCGGGGAGAGAAGGAAGAAGACGTCGCACACAGGAGAGAGAAAGGAGAAAAAGAAAATGAGGAGAAAAAGAAAAGAAGAGGAAAAGAAAAAGAGGAAAAGTAAAATAGAGGGAAAGAAATGAGGTCCAATCCTCACATTTTGGGTCAAAAAAATGATCCAACAGAAGCGATTTCAAAACAGCAAGTAAAATAAAATAATTCGAACGTAGTGATTAAAATGAAAATAAATAATTAAACCCAACAATACACTAATTAAATATGAAAAGGAATTTAAATGCATAACAATAATTAATATTAAGAAAGCACACCAAATTAATTTTCACAAAATTAAAAATCATAAAAATAAACCCACTAAAAATTCAACAAATTTTAAAACAAGAGAATAAATTTTTTGAATAAATAAAAATAATCTTTCAGTAAAAATACACTAAAATACGGGGTGTTACATTCTCCCCCCCTTAAAATAAGATTTCATCCTCGAAATTTGTAGAGCCAAACATCACGCTAAAACAGGATACCAGATACAACGAAAACACACTTAAGAAAATCACACGACCTCCAACACCCAACGGGCATGGGTACATTTTGCATAACTTTCCAAAACCCAAGAATAAACCACACATGGCATCCATTACGAAAGGTAAGATTAGACCCATACCTACAATAACTCCAGCATCTTGAGTCTCTGGAACCTCGTCGCAGCACTACCAGGAGTCACTGCATACACCCGAGCCTAAACTACTTGTCTCTAATTAGTTCTACCACCTTGATGACCACCCTGATTCCCTTGGATCCGACTAGGTCACTCATGATAAAAGTACCCCGTCTGGCCTCACTCAAAGCACTAGCTCCTACCCTGACTGCACTCGCCCTCGTGGGCTCTATTACATATGCCACAAACTGGAGCTCGGCCCCCAATACGTACACCGGAGGCTGCTGCAATCGAGCCTCAATCCTTTGCACAAACTTCTGTGGCGACCCGGAGTTGCTCCCTTCACCATCAACGATTAGTCGCTTCTTACTCGGAGGGGAGCCTACCACAGCACCTCGCTCTCGCTTAGCAATAGAGGCCACCTCGACCAACCTCTGAAAGTTCTGGATTTCCAGGCATGCGACCTGCCTGCGGATCTGAGGGCGTAACTTTTCTTGGAAACGTTCGGCCGCAACTCTTCAGTGGCTATCAAATCAGTCGCAAATCGCCCAAGCTCCATAAATTTTCGAGCATACTGCTCAACAGTCATATCCCCTTAGACCAAGTTATTGAATTCTCATGCTTTCTGCTGTCTCACAAAAGCAGGGAAGAAGCGATCATTGAACTCTTTCTTGAAGCGCTACCAAGACACTGTCGCAAAAGATCCCAACTCCATCTCTAGGAGTTCCCGCTTAGTCTTCCACCAATTAGCTGCTTCACCTTGCAGCAGGTAACTCCCATACAACACCTTCTGGGCCTCTGTACAACCACAGACTTCGAATGTCCTCTCGAGGTCTTCAATCCACCTCCCAGCCCGAAGTGGATCCTCTTCACCAGTAAAGGCAGGGGTCCTATGCACTAGGAAGCGCTCGTAGGTGCACCCGGCTTGCAACACCCTATTCTGATCTCCTTGCTGTGGACAAAAATTCTGCTGAAGGAACTCCGTCATCCGATTTATCACCCTTGCCATGGCGTAATTCCCATTGCCTCTCGGTAATTCATCCTCGGGCTCATTGGTAGGCCTTCTTGGTCGTACCATCTTCCTGCCATAGCGTAACCCTTAACCCCACTTTCAACTTAAAACAAACTAAAATATAATTATAGTAAAATAAATTAAAATACAACAAAATAACAATAATAAAGTAGAATAAAACCAACAAAATAAATTAACATAAGACAAAATTAATAAAACAAATGAACTAGTACACAATAAAATAATTAAAACAAATAAAATAACCTACCATAAAATAAAATAACTAAATGAAATAAAATAACATAAGATAAAATAAATAAACAAACAAAGTAACGTACAATAAAATAAATAGAACAATTAAAATAAAATACTTCCAACAAAAAAATTTCAAATCACAATTTTAAAAAATTTTCTGATACTGCACCTACAGGACATGTGGTTTTACCCAGACTCGAACTGCTCTGATACCACTTGTGATGCCCCGACCCCCTCGTACAGCAACACGAGGCTCGTGACATTGGGATGATGACAACATGGGTCACGCATCCCAACAAAATGTGCTCAAGTGTGTGCAACATGCAAAAGTGCACAACAAAAGTCGATGCAGATAATATAAATAAGTCAACTAAGTACCAAAAATTTAAATACAAGTATCCAAAATAAATTACCTTTAAAAAGTTATACAGTCATTCCGAATATATTACAAAAGATAAATACATAAACGAGTAGGATAATAAATCTCGATACACGAGAGCAATCCTAGATCACTCTTCCAACGGAGCCAAAACCTAAGGCTCGTCATCCTCATCTGCATAAAAATCTATGATACCATAAAACGGTACCGCAGGTAAGAATAATCCAAACAACCCTCGAGATAAAAATGCATTAAAGCAACCAACTAACAGATCCCAAAATCTCATTTTCCCCAAAAATGATTATTTTCCAACACAAGCTAAAAATCTTATTTTAGCCAAAACATAAAATCCAACATTTTCCCAGAAAATGATTTACACAAAACCCAACCATTTATCAAACACTATAAGCGGGAATTACAGGCGGGACTATACCACCATCCCTACCGCATGCACCGTAGGCGGGGATCACAGGCGGGACACAACCACCATCTATGCTTGCCACCATCCCTACTACGTGCACCGTAGGTGGGAATCACAATCGGGACTTTACCACCATCCCTACAGCTGCTTTCCACACAATGAATACATATCAGAGCACTGTAGGCGGGAATCACAGGCGGGACTATACCACCATCCCTGCTTACCACCATCCCTACCGCATGCACCGTAAGTGGGAATCACAGGCGGGACACAACCACCATCCCTACCATGTGCACTGTAGGCGGGACTCGCAAGTGGAACTCTACTACCATCCCTGCTTACCACAATCCCTACAGTCTCTTTTCCTTTTTCTCAAACCAGTCAATCCAAACATTTCAAGCATACTCAAATCATTTCTCAAATGAAAATCCAGTTTTCATATAAACACATGAACATACATGCAATCATGCGAAAACCCAGTTTCAGTTACAAACATGAACATGCGTGCAAATGTAATGAACACGACCCGACAACAATATCCAACAACCAACAAATGTCAACACAATCCAATCATACAAACAACTTCATTTTCCAATCCATCCAACCCCCGTACTCGTCGGACTCAGTCCGGCAAAACCAACCAATCACAGTAAATAAATGAGTTAGCGCAAAAATATATTTAAATCTCAAAATTTATTTGGGAAAATACTTACAGTGCTTTATTATAATTTCTGAAGGATCACGGAGCTGCACGAAGTGGCAACACAATAACAGAACAGTGCCAAATGCACTGTGGCCGTGGGTCTCAAAAATCCACTTTTGAACGGAGATAAACCAAGACCTGCGATTGATAGGGTAGGACTTAGGGATGTCGATGAAGCCAATGGTGGTGATGGTTGGCCATGGGTGGTGTCGTAGAAGACGGTTGAAGGCCAAAATGCTGAAATTGGAGATGGAGATAGATGGACTTCACTGGTGGTGGATCGGAGCTAGGGTTAGGTGCATTGGGTTGCTAGGAGGTTGAGGATAAAGTGTTGAAGAAATGGTGGCCGGAGGTGGCGCGACGGCGGCGCAATGGCATAAGGAATCCCGCAGCTTTAAGCTGTGTGTGGAGGAGAATGGCAGCGAGTGGGGAGCTGAAAACCGAAGGGAGAGGTCGCTGGAGGGTGGGGAAGGGAAGGAGAGGGGCGGTGTCACCGGACAGAGGCGCACAGCGGCAAGCTGGAGGACGGCGCACGGACGCGGGGAGAGAAGGAAGAAGACGTTGCGCACGGGAGAGAGAAAGGAGAAAAGGAAAATGAGGAGAAAAAGAAAAGAAGAGGAAAAGAAAAGGTAAAAGAGGAAAAGAAAAATATAGGGAAAGAAATGAGGTCCAATCCTCACATTTTTTGTCACAAAAATAATCCAACGGAAACGAGTTCAAAACAGCAAGTAAAATAAAATAATTCAAACGTAGTGATTAAAATGAAAATAAATAATTAAACCCAATAATAAACTAATTAAATATGAAAAGCAATTGAAATGCATAACAAAAATTAATATTAAGAAAGCACATCAAATTAATTTTCACAAAATTAAAAATCATAAAAATAAACCCACTAAAAAATCAACCAATTTTAAACCAAGAGAATAAATTTTTTGAATAAATAAAAATAATCCTTCAGTAAAAATACACTAAAATATGGAGTGTTACAGTTTGAATAGTCAATTTTAGTTTGAATGGTATATTTTGGGATGAGAAATTTCTTCCGTTAAAAAATAACCTGTCAAACATTTACTAATCGTTTGAGCGTAAATTGAATAATTTTTGAACGGATATTTGATACAATCGAACAAGAAATTGACGGGTTAAGTTGCTAAATTGATCGGGAAATGGACTTTTCATTCGAACACTTTATTAAACTGTCCCCAATGAGTTACAGTTAGAAAATGGGTGCAAGTGATCGTTTGATTAGTATTAATGGTTGTTCTAACGCAAAATAAAGGGTTCAAACGTAAATTTTGGCGGAATCAACTAATCGCAGATTTGGGGAAAAGAAAAGAGATCGGTCGACACTGGGCAACGGTAACCATGGGAAACCCAAGAGAGAAGAAGCGTGGTGGCTAACGAGGTGTGGTTGTTGGCAATGGGCTCTTTGCGGCAGAGGCTTGAGGAAGAAGAGGGATTGGGGAGAGAGAGGGGGGAGGGGGGTTGGGGGTGATGGCTGGAGGGAAAGGAATAGGGGGAAAACTTAGGTTTTAATTTTATTAGCTTTTCTGGCGGTTATTATCACCCCAAATGCTGAAAACATCGCAATAAAAACAAATAACCCGTAATAGAAAAATTCATTTGGGTAAGTTTATTTGGGCCGAGAAAAAGTCGCTGAAAAAAGCTAGTAACGTCGTCGGTTAAGCTAATAACCCACGAGGAAGTAATATATCTGGTAAGACTATTTGTGGTGAGAAAAAGTCACCGCATAAAACCTATATAATAATAAATTCGTCTAAAATCTATATAATAATAAATATTATTTATTATTTTTATATAATTTTTTCATCATATTTTAACAATCTAGAAATTATATTATATTTCTTAATCAACTAAAATATATTTTGATTTAATTATTATAATTTATAATATACACTTTCTGATGGCTTTATATTTAATAGTATCACGATTGAGGTGTAGTTCGATGTAATCAAAGATATTTACTCTTCCATTGACTAGGTTTTGAGCCTAAAGCAATGTGCTACTTTCAACATGGGCAGATGTCCCCTAGAGGAATATCCTGACTTGACAGCTAGGGAGTTCCTGGGGGTGTATAGGGCACTGTGGTTGGATGGTAGTGTGTGCAGCTTTCAGTCACGCACACCCGACAGGCGCATTACTAGTCTTGAATCATGCCATTCGCTTATTAAGGACTAGTCCCAGAAGTTCTTCTTCATCTCAGGCTCGGTATGAGAGTACCCCGAGGGCGAACAAGATCACTAGGAGTTCCCTGTCCAATATGTCTAGTCTTATGTCCCCTTAGCTAAGAGATTGGTCATCAACCTATCCCGGAGGGAAGAGGCCAGGCTAGTAGCCGTGTTGTCTTGGGTGTCGGCCCATCCTTATGATGCGGAAACTACGCTATCAGATGCCAACATCAGGAGTTTCCTCACCACTTTCGACCGCTCGTATGTACTTGGTCAGGAATTCTTGTTGGATTCCGCATCGTCCCGGGTTCAGAAGCGTCCCAGCTCTCTTGCCGCTTGCAGCAAAGACAAGTGCCCAAAGGTGGGTGGTGCATGATGAAGAAAGGGAAGCTCCACCGGGGATGCCCCCTCGAGAAGCTATTGGGGGGACCAGGAGCAGGGAGGATTCATCCCGGGGCTGGGCCTGTGAAACTAGGCTGTCGTCCCCTCCCAAAGCTTCGAGGGGTGAAGTGGGAGGGTCTTATTGCGGAGGGGAACCTCGGCATGCTTGTCATCTAGCCACCCCGACCCCGCTTGTCCGTGAGTCTCCCCAGGCCCAAGGGTTGCAGGAAGCGCCCCCTGCTCGTCCTACTGCCCCTGCTACTTTTACCTGGGGAACCATCTCCTATCTGCCACCAAAGGCTATCACAGCGGCTCCAACATCAGCTCCGTAAGAATCCACCATCCCTACCTTCATTGTCGTAGAGTAGGGAGAGGGCGAAGCCTTCCAGACTGTCTTTTGAACCAACTCCCTGAGTGGGTGTAACCACGGATGCCCATCTTTCTTTCGAAGAGTTTCTCGCTCGAGAGATGGCTACATACTTGTCGCCCTAGGTTGAGTCCCCAATATCTCCATTTCTCCTGGAGATCCCTGCTCCGGAAGGTGCCTCCTAGTCAGGCCTTCCGGATGTGGGGGCCCTTCTTTCTCGGGGGTCCCGAATGTTGATGGCGAGGAGGAACTACGCCTGAGTTCTCCCTTCATGGTGGAGCAAAGTGATAGTTTTGCCTCGATACCGTTGCTACCCTCACAATCCTCCCCAGGGCTAGAGGTGGACTCTTATCTGGCCTCCCCTAAGGTGATGCCTCTGCCTGAGGGGGAGTTTCCCAACATTGAAGAGCCTCCCTCTAGGGCGAGCCCCCCTCACCCGTCGTACCTGTTCTACAAGCAGCTTCTGGCACCGGTCCTTCACGAGAGCCCTTCCAAGGTTTCCCACTTCCAGCGTTGCCCTTAACTGGTGGTAACTCCCCCTCCCACGTAGGCCCAAGATCCAGTCAGTCTCCTGGCTCGAGCTTTGTTCAAGCTCGGGTCTAGGCGATCGAACGTGAGGCCAAGAAGTTAAGGCCTCTTTCCGCACAGGTACAACTCTTCTCCTCACTTAACCTTTTCCGCTTTGGTTTTATGCCCTTGATGTCCTCCTTCTTCGCAGGCGGCAGATCAATTGGTGAGCATCGTCGTCGACGAAACCGAGGAGCTTAAGGAGCATCCTCGTTGAAGAAAGCAGTTCCCTTTTTATCCAAGCCCACCATGAGGTCCGAAAGGCCCAAAAGGAGACAAAGATCATCTCGGTCAAGTGCGAGATTCTTCAGGAGAAGATAGACACGTAAAAGGAGCGCCACCAGAAGTTATGGGATAAGGTCCAATAGGTGAAGAGGAAGAAGTCTGGGCTAAAGGAGGACTTGGCTAGGCTCAAGGCTGACTATGTCCATGCTTCCGGGGAGGCTCAACGCCTTCGGGATGCACTAAGAGAGTCGGAGAGAAGGGAGGATGAACTTTGAAGGGGGTTTTTACGCTCCAGGTGGACAGGAGCCACGTGGACCGGGAGCTCGCTGCTGCCGTCAAGCAACGCTCCCAAATTATATTCAAACATTTTTCCCTGGTTCGGGAGGTTTAACGCCAGAAGGGCGAAGTGCAATGGAGGGAGGCCCAAATCCACAATCTCGGGGTCGAGCTGCAGCATGCCAATGACACGATTTCTAACCTTCAGAGCAGCGTTGAAAGCATCGAGGAAGTCAAGACTCAAATTCGATGTGGCCAGGCCATCTGTGATACTGCCTGGGGATATGGCTACAAGAAGGGCCTTGAGTAGTTTTGGGATCTCATGCGCCTGAATCCTAGCATGGACCTCGATACCCTGGATCTGAAGTCTGTGGAACAGGACCCCCTAGCCTTCTCATTTGTTAAGGAGCTCGGGAAACTGGGGGAACTCCCGTACTTCCCGGGAGATCCGCCTCCATCCTCTTAGGCTCTTCTTCCTTTTGCCCGGCCTACAAGCCCTTGTAATCTAAACTATTGTAACTCTCATGTAAAATTATAATCAAAGTTGGTTTCCTTTTTGCCTTTGCTTTCGTGCTTGCATCTTCTTTGTATTTTCCTTCTCTGTTGTTTTGCTCTGAACCATGATTTTCGCACGACTTGCTCGACTAGCTGCAAAGGGGAGAGCTCGGGAGGCTCTGGCCCTTAGCCAATGCATTACAGCCAGCCAAGGGACTGGGCTTGTGATGCACGAAGGTCAGTAAGCCAAGGGAGGGTTCGATTGGCAGTGATGGGGAAAGTTCGGGAGGCTTTAACCCTTAGCCAATGCATTGCGACCATGCATTGCGAGAAAGTCAGTGAGTTAGGTCACTCGTGCCCTACTGGCTGTAAAAAAGGAGAGCTCGGGAGGCTCTAGTCCTTAGCGAATGCATCACAGCCAGCCAAGGGACTGGACTTGTGGTGCACGAAGGTCGGCAAGTCAAGGGACTTGGGTCTGACTGGCTGTAAAGAGGAAAGCTCGGGAAGCTTTGACCCTTAGCATATGCATCGCGACCATGCATTACACGAAGGCCGGTGAGTTAAGTGACTCAAGTCCAACTAGCTATAAAAGGGGAGAGCTCGGAAGGCTCTGGCTCTTAGCCAATGCATCATAGGGAACCAAGGGACTGGGCTTGTAGTGCACGAAAGTCGGCAAGTCATGGGACTTGGGTCCAACTGGCTGTGAAGGGGAAAGCTCATAGGCTTTTACCTTTAGCCAATGCATCGTGGCCCTGCATTGCGCAAAGCTCAGCATGTTAAGTGACTCATGCCTGACTGGTAGTGAAAGGGAGAGTTCGGGAGGTTCTGGCCCTTGTCTAATGTATCGCTGATAGCCATGGGACTGGGCTTGTAGTGCACAGATGTTGGTGTTTTCAGGCAAACGCGAATCGAGGCAAAATCACATTTTCATTTAAAGGTAGTTGATAACATGATTGGGCTAACCCACGTCTTTCAAACAAAATATTCCCTCGTGTGTTCATCGATCCCCGGATGGAGTCTCTTGAGGCCTTCATGGCCCTTCATTCTACAGGGGCCTTGCTAGGGCGGGCCAGCTGCTCTAGGTGCTCCCCCGAGGGTCAGGACTTCAACAACCCCAGGCTTCAGCTCCTGAGCATAGCATTCTCTCACGTTTGCCACGTATTTCTCCCACTCCCAAAGGGGTTGGGAACTTCATTTTCAAGTGATAGGTGGACGTCACTGCCCTGACGTGGTTCAAGGTTGGTCACCCTAAGATTGCGTTGTAGGAGGAGGGGGCCTTTACTATGAGGAAATCCACCATGGCCGCCGTGGTTCTCAGTGTTGTTCGTGCCAGAATGGATAAGGTGATGGCTTCGATTGGTTGAATCATGTCCTCGATGAAACCTTTTTTTTGGGGGGGGGGATAGAACCGGGAGTAATCCCCATTAGGATGAATGCTTCCCAATATAGGACGTCTACCGAGCTGTCATTTTCTATTAGGATCCTCCTCATCAAGTAGTTGGCAATCTGTACAGTCACGACAAGGGCGTCATCATGAGGGATAGATTTCCTTCCACGTCTTTCTCGCTAAAGGTTATGACAGGTTCCTTCGCGTGGCTCCTGGTGCTCGGGGCGGCCCTATAGGTGGTGAACACTTCCTCGTACCTGGCCCTTCTATTGTGGGCTCTCCTTATTCACGAGGTGGCGCCTCCTCCTTCTATCGTACGTATCTCGCCTAGGATTGGTCTTGTCATGCCCGTCGGGCCTCCTCCTGATGGGGCTTTCGCTTCTTCGTGGCTGCATATTGCAGTCGTATCTCGGGCCACGCCTCTCGTCACCTCGCTGGTCTATCAAGGCTTCCATTTCCTCTAACTTCCACTTCCTCGTAACGCAATCCTCCATTCGGTGACTCCTAGTTTTGTGATAGGTACAGTATTTGGTGCGGATGGAGTCCCCCCATCTTTCTTCCTGTATGTTCAAATCTCTTTCAATTTCTACAGCTAAGTTTGTGTGGATGCGCTATCCGACTTTTCCTCATGCGGGCTACTCTCCTTGCGCTTTGTGTCATGAGCCCTTTTCTTACCATCTTCCCAACTTCCCTCGTCATTTTGACCAGCCACCTTCTTATTTGCTCTGTCCAGCTCGATACGACGCGGCTTTGATGAAGTCGTCAACACGGTCCATGAACTCCCTTAGCTAGGTTGGGGTCCTTCGTGCAATCTCCGCCATGAAGGGATTGCAAGGCTAGATTCCTCCCAGCAGCGTTGCCAGGGTGATGTTTTCATCCTGGTCATCTATATTCATGCGTTCTTTATTGAAATGAGAGAGGTAAGACTTCAGGCTTTCTTCGTCTATTTGTTTTCTAGCTAGGAGATAACCCTTAGGTTGTTTCCTCTTTCGACTTGCCATGAATTGTGTCAGGAAGAGCCGAGCCAGCTCAGTGAAGTTGGTAAAGGTCCCGGGCAGTAGGGCACCAAACCATGCTCTTGCTGCCCCTTCAACGTGAGGGGGAAGGCCCAGCACGCAACCGTGCTCGGAAACCCATGCAGGGTCATGTGTGCCTTGAAGGTCTTTAGGTGCTCTAGGGGGTCCTTCATGTGTACCTCGTTTGACCACCTCGTCATACTTGTTCTCAAGTTTCTAGAACTGAAGGTCTGCCTTTCATCTCTCTTCTTCAGCTGCTTCCATCTCCGAGGGATGGTGGGTCTCGAAGTTGTGGCTTTGCTGGTCTCCCTCCGGCTCTGCATCCCCCCCGCAAGGCGGCATTTTCTTGGCGAAGTGTCACCATCTCCTCCATGAGTTTCTGTATCGTCGCTGCCTATTCGCTGATTCTTCCTTCCATCATCTTAGGCTGTTCTTCTCCTAGCCGCGAGGCTTGAGAGGGCATAGTTGTCGACATACAAAGGACACATTACTCGTAGGAAAATAAATTCCACAGACGGTGCCAGTGTTGATGTTGTGCTTTGAGGGCCTGAGCAACTCCACACTAGCTGCGCTCGAGCGCTTCCTTGCAAGAAGGAGCTCGGGGGTTGGGGTATCTCCGACGCTCAAGTCAGTACACTATTGGAGATAAAGAAAGAGAGTTGAGAACTAGAATCAGATAACAAATGAAAGATCAAGAATGAGTAACCCCCTTCTCGGCATTATACCTAAAAGGAATCTGTCCCAAAGTGATTGTGATGGGTGTGCGACTCTGTATTGGATCGCGCATCCCTGCCAGCCTCCTGCTTCTGGTCAGACTTGTCAGACCTACCCTAAGTTGTTGTTGACACCTAGGATGTCTTGAATGCGACATGGCCCTTCCATGCGTGCTCGTTCCTGCATCATTAAATGCGGCGTGGCCAGGGCTGGCTCGTTCCTGCTCCATTAAACATGACGTGGTCCCAGTCGAGCTCGCTTGCCCACTTGTGCCATCTGGATAGCTATGTTAGGGATGAGGACACCTCTGATGGTTTGTGCGTTTGGGTGCCAGGCCATTCCATTGTGTTAGGGTTGGGTGTGCCTCTGTCGGGGGTGCCATGTGGTTCGGTCTCCTATCCTTTTGTCAGGACTCCTACCTTGGGCCATTCCTTCTAAGCCACTTGGGCTACCAGGGCCATCCAGACCTATCCTGAGTCCAGTATATGGGCCTAGGTTCTGGCCATATCCCAGGCCTGGCCCCTGGGAATTTGTCCCTCACAAGTAGAATATGATTTCTTCTTGTGAAAGTGGTTTGACATATTCCAATTTGAGTACCATAAGTGTCTGCGAATTCTAAGCATATTTTCAACCTGGAAGCATAGATGTTGATTTTCAAAGCTGAAACTTTTATGCCTTTTAAGGAAGTGAAGATTTAACTATGCTCTAGCACTAGTATCATTTAGTTTAAGTTTTCCAATTATTAGTTGTTAATGACAAAAGAGAAAAGATATTTGCAATCGTGAATTGTGCAACGACCATGTAATCATTTTGATAAAAGTGAATAAAAGATGGGATCCACATGAACAAAATTAATTTTTTTAATAGTAGATCCAACTCTTTTTAAAGCGATTATGCGATGTTTACGTACTTCACAGTTGTATGTAGAATTATTCATGCCAAAAATTCCACAACAGTCCAGAAGGGGAGAAAGAGTCACTCCCAGCCCACTATTGACAATTTAAGCCTCGATCGGTGTAGTCTGTAGCCCCCGACGTGGTCCAGTGCAACTGTGCATACACCCATGACAGTGAATGAAAAATAAATACTAAGAATGTAAAAGTAAAATGGACACACAGATTTACGTGGTTCAACATATTGCCTACGTTCACGATAGTTTTTTAGGAGGGGGAGAGTCTATTATAATATGCAAATTTATAGTCTTTCAGGGTCTCTCATACTCTCTATACAATGGAAATTAGAGCTAATTTTTCTAGAAGAGATCTCAATCCTGGTGCTCCTCTCTTGAGGTTGAAGAAGTTGAAGAAAAAGCTCTTTGTTGTTCTAAAATCATCTGGCCATTTCGTTTTACATCCCCCGCTTTTCCTTGCGTGTCTGACATCTTCCTTTCATTTCCGTTTTCTTCTTCTCCTTTCTATATGCACCTTCCCTTCCTCCTGTCACCTTTTCTTTTTCTTTGTCCCATACTTGTCTCCCTTTCCTTTCTCTTTCTTTGTCTTCTAGTGGTGGGACCTCCCCTTGGGCTAGGCCTAGTAGGCTTACTTTAGACCGTGTATATTTTATCATTTCCAGTAGCTCATGATTCTTTAGGATCACTTGTTCCAAAAAGGACCTTCTCTTTTTCCTTGTCCCCTCATTGTCTCCCTCTCCTCTCTCTTCTTTGGTCTTCTAATGGTGGGACTTAACCCTTGGGCTAGGCCTAGTAGGCTTACTTTGGGTCGTGTATATTTTATTCCTTCTAGTAACCCATGATTGTTAAGGGTCATTTGTTCCAAAATGGACCTTCAGAATCTTTAAATATAAAATATGCAGTCGAAATGATCCACCGAAGTATGTAGAGAAATAAATTTTGTGAGAGGGTTCCTGGTTATCTGTTTCTCTCGCTTTACGTGACAAAGATTTTCGAGCATGTTGTAAGGAGGTGTACTCGACTACGTAAATGGAGAGCGCGGAGCTTGGACATGGCGGGTGATGAACTCGACCTCGTAAATGGCGAGCGCAGAGCTTGACTGTGGCGGGAGGTGCACTCGACCATGTAAGATGCGCACAAGGGTGTTCGATCAATCAAGTGACTTTCCCACCTACCTGAGTACCTGGGAGGCCAGGTGGTCCCTGACCTTTCTCATCTATTAACTTGTTATGAAAATGGGGGGTAAGCTAGGCAGCTGAAAGACTGGACTTGCCTCTTTGGCTTGATGGAGATCGAGCAGTTCGTAAGACTAGACTCGCCAGTTGTTGTTGAAAATCATATATTCATCCGATATTTTTGTTTTCAATTTTGTTGGCATATTTTTCTCTTCCAATATGAGCCGCTATTAATGTTTCCAGTTTGCTATTAGTGTTGGAGTTTGTATGTGGTAACCCACACAAAGTGGTTAGGGTGCCCGTCGTTCCTCTAGATCCACCTTAAGCAGTTGCTGAGTTCATCGACTTGTTCCTGAAGGTATCATACGCATGACAGTTATGGAGCTTTGAGGTCGATTAACTCCGAAGGAGTTTTGCTGGCAGTGGTTATGGCACAAGTTCGTACACCCGGCATTTGCTGGTGGTGATGTTGTCCTATGGTTATACTCATCCAGCCTTGTAGACTAAGGAAAGGGATGAGACAAGTCCATGGAGATAGGGTGCTTTGATCCCCAAGTCGTCTCGTCGTCCTCATAGACTGAAGCAAGGGATGAGGCAAGCCCGTGGGGACATGGTGCTTGGCTCCCTGGTCTTCTCATCGACCTCGTGGACTTAGGCAAGGGATGAGGGAAGCTCATGGAGACACGGTGCTTGGCTTGCCTGGTCTTCTCGTCGAAGGAAGTTTGGGAGTCAGTGTGGATAGTTGGGGTGCTTGACTGAGCTATGGAAGCCAAACCAATTACTGTAAATAATTTTCTGCCACAAGCTTGTGATTTGCATACCTAGATTGTCCTATTGGATTGTAGAGAAAGTTTAAGGCTTGCTGGCGCTTCCCGTGATTAACCATATTTCAGTGGTGATAGAGGTCTGGGGTGCCCGTGTGCATGTTAATTCCGAGAAATCAATTTCGATGGAAATTGGATGTCCAAGCGGTGCCTGAGTGGGTCTGGGTGGTCGATGTTTCACTCTACATGAGTCAATTTTGTTGGTAAAAATTAAATTCACATAAATTTAAAGATAGTCAAACCAGTGCATTTTAGTCGTTGTGTGCAAAATCTACTCTACTAAAATTGTTTGCTGTTTTTTCCTTTCCCATTCTCTCTCTCTTTTTTTTTTTTCTTCTTCTTCTTTTTTAAAAAAACTCATGGCTGAGGAATGGTCAAGGAGTCTTTTAGTCCCATGCATGTAGTCTTTTGACAAGGTCCATGCTGTAGGGGTGGTTGATGACCACTCAAGGGACTTCAGAAGTCACCGATTGTCAGCTTGGTTGCCGCCGACGAGTCCATGTAGCTCGTGGCATGTTGTCGTGAGTACGCCATGTGCCTTGCTGTGTGGCCGTATGCCACCCTTAGCCTACTGTGGTACTTGTCCTCTGACAGAGCTCGCCCACTAGCCAAGGAGTGGCGAGGATGAAGTATGGGAGCGAGGATGAAGTGCACTGAGTATACATGTAGGATCAAACAAGTGCACAGTGCACGGGTTGCACGTACCATGCCGGTGGGCGAGGAGGGCCTAGAATGCATGGTAACGTGCACCCCCCACCATGCACGGTACGTGCAACCCGTGTACTGTGCACTTGTTTGATCCTACGTGTATACTTAGTGCACTTCATCCTCGCTCCCATACTCCCCTTTTTTGCATAGTAGCAATTGCAATTCAAGTAACGGGTAACTTGGAGTTCCCATCTGGGCGAGAAAAGATTTGCTTGCCCAGTTTTTGCAACAATGCTGCCCATAAAAATAAATTCGAAAGATTGAGAATACTTATCTAGGAAACTTTCATACAACAGTGGGATCGTTATAAAAAATAAATTGATCCCATAGATGAGACAAACTATTAAGCCCAAAAATCGAACAACAGTTCAGAAGGGGAAAAAGAATAATTCTCGGCCCGCTATGAAGATTTGGGCCTCCATCAGTGTAGTTTGGAGCCACGGCGTGGTCCGATGTGGCCCATAGCAGTGAATGAAAAATAAATACCGAGAATGTAATAGTGAAATGGATACACAGATTTATGTGATTCGGCATATTTTCTATGTCTACTGGGGTTTTTGGGGCAGGGAGTGTCCAATATAATGTGCTTATTTATAGTCTCTCATACTCTCTATACAATGGAGGTTAGAGCTCTATTTTTTAGGTAGAGATCTCGTCGTTGGAGCTCCTCTCTCAAGGTTGAAGAAGCTGAAGAAGAAGTCGAAGTCGAAGAAGTCCCCTTGAAATCGTCTAGCTGTTTCATTTATATGCCCCATCTTTTTGTGTGCCCCTAGGAAGTGGTGAGAATTTGCTACCTTCCCTTGCATGTCTGACATCTTCATCTTCATTTCCATTTCATTTTCTTCTTTTCCTTTCTGTGTCTACCTTCCCTTCCTCCTGACACCTTCTCTTTTTCCTTGTCCCTTCCTTGTCTGCCCTTCCTCTCACTTCCTTTGTCTTTTGGTAGTTGGATCTTCCCCTTGGGCTCTGTCTAGTAGGCTTACTTTGGGCCGTGTATATTTTATCCCCTCCATTAGTCAATGCTTAGAGTTTCCTTTGACATATTTCTTTACCATCCTGTTGTTGTGTTCTTTTAATTCTTTTTGCATGATCCAATTTTTTAATGCCTGATAATTTTCTAAAATTTATTCATGCTTTTCTAAATGTAAAACTTATGCAAAGGGTGATGGATCAAAAATATATGCTAGTCGCATTGCTTTTCATGATCCGGTCAATGACGATATTGCCAATACTGGCAAATTCTTTTGCTTAAAAATGTATGTCTCATATGACGCTTGCAAAGTTTTCGTGCCCTTCGAAATGCACTTGAGGAACTATTTGCACTTTGCTTTTCAGCAAATGGAAGTAGGCATGTGTCATTTAGTGCTAAAATCTTGATTGTCATGTTGCAGCCAGATGAATACTCAAACAATTTCATACAATCTTATTCTGAATTTTCTAACCATAATTCATCTCAAATATGAAAGCCTATGGTATTCTTTTCTTTTTATTCTTCTGATGGAAATAGACTTCATTTCATTCAATGAAACTGAAATTATAGCTTTGACTAATTAATACAGGGAAAACCCATATTACAAGTCAAACTACTCATCTGTTAGGGGCTCTCCCGTCCACAAATTTCTTTGTGGCGAGTATTGTCTTCTATAAACTCTCTCTTGACATAGAGAAAGCGCTTTGTAAAAACAGAACTAAACAACCTATCTTCCAAAGGAAAAAAGATACTATCACACTCCGTCCTCCCAAGGAGGAGTACTATCACCCACCAACCTCCAAAGGAGGAGCGAGACTCTTCTGCTATAGACACCAAGTCCAATAGCCTTTTTTTTTTTTTTTTACCTAAAAACAAAACAAACTGCAAATACATTGAAGATACTGAAAACCAAATCTACAAAAAAAAGAAACACTTGGACTGAAAGAACACTAGGAAAGGGGTTGTAGCGGCGTTTGAAGGACACACGCCACATTGGGAGTATGCCCAACGATCAATCTTGAAAGTCTCGGAGTCACTGGCCCCAGAAACATCACTCATGGCGTCGACAAAAAGCTTCTTGCAGTCACGCGTGAGAGCCACGCGCGCACCTTCAACCCGCGGGTGTGTGCTACGCGCCACTCTGTTTGGCGCTGAATTCTGTATTCTTGAAGATCGGAGGCTGGGGAACACCATGGTGGGGTGCGTGTAGGCTTTTGGTCATTGGAAAATCCCAGATCGACGTTTCTCCCTTATTTGACCTTAAAAAATCACAAAACAAAACAAAAACACAACACAAAAAGCAAAAACTAGGCAGGAGTGAAGGGAGGGAGGGAGGGGGGAGGAGCCAAAGCTCCCACCCCCTCTAGCAGGTTTTGTTTTTTTGGAGAGTTTTAGAGAGAAGGGAGACGTTCTCTCTCTAAAACTGTCTGTGCTTTGAAGGCTATTCCGGTATTCTTTTCTATTCTATTTGATGTTATCAATTATGCAACAATTTCAGCAAGCCATTATGGGAGGTTATAGCACATATGGTGTCCAATGTAACCTTGCCTACACCTGGAAGGGATCTAGTTTTATTTGCTATAGAGAATTGCCTCTTTCTGTGGAAGCTTCGCCCAAGGATGATGTTCGACATGCTTCCCTTTGTAACTAGATGTACGACATTGATTAAGTTCCCTTTGTCTTTTGAGTAGTGCATGGCTTCTCTTTGCCAACTGTGTTATTCAGTGATTGTTGAAGCATGACCTTATCATTTATTAACGAGTAAATCTATTCTCACATGCCTTTTGAGTTGGGTCCCGATTAGTCTCAACAACTTTTTTTTTTTATTCTTTTTTACTTAGTGATTAAGGAAGTATTTTTTAATGATGATGTAATTTTATTTTATTTTTTCTATATGTTTAAGGGTATAAAAAAATGAATGAAAAAAAAAACTTCTGCTCTTATCGGAACCATCTGGTGCTAGCATTGCTCTTTATTAACCCATCCTCTATTTCATGAATGCAGATTTCATTTAAATCACATGTACAGTGCTTGGATGTTGACAACTTACTTGAACGTTTTACTGCTATGTTGCTTGAAATGAGGGTTTTGCTTTGATCAAACAAGTAACCCTACTAATTAATACTTGATTTTTTTTTTTAAATGAGCAATGTAATTTTATTACAAGCACAAAGAGGCAGAATCGGAATATATGTGATATATACAATAGGATACGCCCAACCACAGGAATAAGGAAATAAAACACAATTCCATGAGAGGGACAAATTATTGAGGGTTGAGATTGTAAACTCTGTAAAATTGCTCTCAGATTGATAGGCTTGTGTATAGCCATTTATATAAACTTTACAAATTGCAATATACAATGAAAGAATGAACAGCAAAGGAAAATACACCTGTAATGGAAACTAACATAAACTAACATAAATACAATTGAGAGAATATGAGAGGGAAAGAAGGAAACAAATCAATCCATTTAGTGCACTGCATTATGGAGAAGATTGATGGAGAGATTCAAGGCGTGAATATGGGATGTTATGCCTGTCATTCCCCCTCGATTGTGTATGAACTGTGGACTACATAGTGGCTTTGTTAAAACATCTGCCACTTGTTCTTGACCAGGAATATGTGCAAGATGAATGAGACCATTTGCGACCTTATTGCGAACAAAGTGTATGTCAATCTCAATATGTTTTGTTCGTTAATGAAAAACTAGATTTCGAGCTAAGCTAATTGCACTAATATTGTCTGAGTGTAGTGTAGGTGCCGAGAGTTCATATCCCAAGTGCTTTAATAAATTCATAAACCAGAGTATTTTTGCAGTTGTTGAAGCTAGACTTCGATACTCTGCTTCGACAGTCGAGCGAGCAACAGTGGTTTGCTTCTTGGCTCCCCATGACAGCAAGTTGGATCCCATGTAAATTGCAAAACCTGATGTCGAGCGTCTGTCATCAATTGATCCAGCCCAATCAGCATTACAGTACCCTTGAAGAGCAGATATTGGTGATTTAGTGAAGTGAAGACCAAGATGAATTGTTCCCTTGAGATATCTGAAGATTCTTTTAACAGCTTGTAGATGTGGAGATGTGGTGCATGAGGTGCTTGCATAAACTGACAAACAAAGTTAAACGCAAAGGCCACATCAGGCCTTGTTACGGTGAGATACTGAAGGGTTCCCACCACCTATCGATAGGATGTAGGATTATCTAGAATGGTTCCTTCTTGAGCCGAAAGTTTGTGTCCGGAAGCAAGTGGAGTTGACACTAGTTTTACTCCATCTAGAATGAACCTCTATAGTAGGGATAGAAGATATCTAGACTAATTTAAGAATAAATCCTCACTGGTACGATGCAGTTGGACCTCGAGAAAATAATGTAAATTGCCTAGATTCTTCATGTGAAAAGCAAGTGACAAAGTTTGAATGAATGTAGCCATGGAAGAAGAGGAACTTCTGGTGAGGATTATATCATCCACATAGATCTGGAGCATGAGTACTTCATATTGATCATTTTGAAAAAAATAATGAATTATCATATGGACACCTTTGAAAACCCAATTGCATAAGATAATTGCTAAATTTGAGGTACCATGCACGAGGGGCTTTTTTAAGCCCATACAAAGCCTTGTGTAATTTACAAACATATTCGAGATGTTGAGGATCAACAAATCCTTGTGGCTGAGTTAAGTACATTGTTTCTTACAGCTCGCCATGTAAAAAAGCGTTACTAACATCGAGTTGTTGGAGAGTCCACCCTTGAGATAAAGCCAAATGAAGAATGAGTCAGATAGTGGCAGGTCTAACAACAGGACTAAATGTTTCATCATTGTCCAGACCTTGAAGCTGTGTAAAACCTCAAGATACAAGTCTGGCTTTGTAGCGTTCTACAGAACCATCAACTTTTGTTTTAACCTTAAAAACCTATTTGCTTGTGACTAAATTCAGGTTTGGAGATGGGTACTAGACTTCAAGTTTTATTCTCATGGAGGGCATCAATCGCGAACTGCATTGCATGTTGCCATTTTGGATCTCTTTCGGCTTGTCTAAAGTTTTGGGCTCCACATGTGTGGTTGCTAAATTAATGGCAAAACAAATTGGAACTGGATACCGGGTAGAAAAATAAGATTTTGGCCTTCTCATACCATCTTGGGTACATGTGATCATTGAATGGGTGTTTGCAGGTCCAGGTTTAGAAGTAGGTGGTATATCAGGTTCAAGGGAGTCATGAGGTGATGCTTCTGTAGGTAATGTAGCAGACTCAAGAATTTGACTTGTGGGTTTAATAGTTGGTGTTAAGGATTCAGTTGATGGCCCTTGGATGAGAACTTTGGGAAATGGACGATTTATAAACCAGTTTGGTTTCTGAGGGATAGGAATCTGCTCAGAAAAGGGAAATTTTTCCTCATTGAAAACCACATGTCTAGAAATATAGATGCATGCCGTGACTAAATCCATGCATTTATACCCCTTATACTGAGATGTGTATCCAAGAAAAATACAAGGAGTGGACTTAAACTGAAGTTTGGTTCAACGAAATGGAGTGAGAAGAGGATAACACATGCAACCAAAGACTCGTAGTGAAGCATATGATGGAGGGGATTTAAAGACTAATTGATAAGGAGTTGTGCCATGAAGGACTGAAATTGGCAACCTATTAATAAGGAAAACCATTGTGTAAAAGGCTGCATACCAAAATTTTGTAGAAGTTGAAGAGTAATTCATGAGGACAAGGGTAGTCTCAACTAAATGGCGATGACGCCGTTCAGCTAGACCGTTTTGCTCGGGAGTGCCAGGACAAGAAAATTTTTGAACAATACCATGAGATGCAAAGTAATTCTTTAAATTATGATTGACAAATTCTCCACCACCATCACTTTGAATACATTTGATAGTAGTATTAAATTGTTTTTGAACCATATCAATGAATTTTGAAAATATGGTAATAACATCGGATTTATGTTCTAAATGGAATAACCATATATATATATATATATATATTGGGAAAATTCAATGATTATCACTAGATAATAACGATGGCCATCAAATGACGGTATAGGAGCAGGCCCCCATACATCAGTGTGAAGAGTGTGAAGAAATATGGGAACATGAGAGCTATGATTTTGAAAAGGTAATTTGGAAGACTTTCCCATAACATAACTTTCACAAAAATCCACTTGTTTATTTGTAATAGAAAGACATGGAAACAAATTATGAAGTGTTCTAATGTTGGGATGTCCAAGCCGAGAATGCCATGTATTTCTGGAGACTTTATTGGTGAGGAGAGCCATTGGACTGATACGCATAATGGATGAGGACAAGGGGTATAAGCCATCATGCATGGGTCCTTTAAGCATCACTTGATTCGTCCACAGGTCCTTGATAAAAAATCCCCAAGTATAAAACAAAAAACAACATTGATTGTCAGTGGTAAACTTTGAAACTGAAAGAAGCTTCTTCTGTAAAGTTGGCACAATCAGAGTATTTTTCAACTGCGTTGAGGTATTAGGAAGAGTAAAGTTGGTAGTTTCAGATATAGGTAAATTAGACCTGTTTCCAACCATTACCATATCAGTTCCTATGTATGGGGTAATACCTTGAGCTTCATTTGTTGTTGGGTCCATGTGATGGTTTGCTCCAGTATCTGGGATCCATGATTCATCAACATGATCACCAGTTTGACTAGCAAGGAAGGCATGGTACTGATCAGACCATTTGAGGCACAACATGCATCAGCTTTGTGATTTGGGCCACCACAACGAAAGCATGTAATGCACAAACTTCGACCACCACGAACTATATTTCGATCATTGTATCCATTGGTTTGAAGGTTGTGAACCACGACTTCCATTTGAGCGTTCATTAGAACGTTGACTCCAACCATAACCTCGCCCACGATTGTTTGAAATTCTGCCACGATTATACTTATTTCCACCAATGGACTTGGGTCTAGAGGATCTATTTGTATACAAGGCAATAGGGGATGAATTTGTGTGAGAAGTAGAGGAAGTACACAACTCAAAATCTCGGAGCTTACTGATTACATTTTCCAGAGACAGGAAATTATCTCTAGCATTGATAACTACCACAATAGGATCACATTCGGATCCAAGGCCATGAAGAAGACAGTTTATGAATTCATCATCATCCATTGGTTTTCCGGCACCGCAGAGAGAAAGGGACTTGGCCTTGTGTAGGTACTCCTCCATAGACGAGGAACCTTTGGTGAGAACTTGTAGCTCTCCATGCATCTATTGGACACGATCATGAGTATGTCGTCCATACAAAGTTTCAAGATCTTCCCAAGCTTCATGCAACGTCTCACAATTAATCACTTGTGAGAGAGGTGTTTCTGATAGGGAGTTGTTGATCCAACCAAGGATCAACTGATCTAGACGCAACCATTTCGTTGCTACTAGATTGGATATCAGCTGATGAGTAGCATCAGGAAACATTGTGGGTGGGCAGGGCAACTCATTAGTTAGATAGCCTAATAGACCATGGCCTCGTAAAACTAGAAGGACCTGGGCTTTCCATAATAAGTAATTTGTGGATGCAAGTTTGGTAGGTGTGTTTTGGTGGAAAAGAACTCAAGTGAGGAAGAGTCGTTAGATGAAGGAACTTGTGAGGTAGAAGACGACGACATGATTCAAGATTTTTTCCCTAGGCTTTTGATACCATGTAAACTCTGTAAAAATGCCCGCAGATTGCTAGGCTCGTGTATTGCCATTTATATAAACTTTACAGATCACAATATACAACGAAAGAATGAACAGTTAAGGAAAATACACCCGTAATGGAAACTAACATAAATACAATTGAGAGAATACGGGAGGGAAAGAAGAAAACAAATCAATCCATTAGTGCACTGCATTATGGAGACGATTGATGGAGAGATTCAAGGCGTGAATATGGGATGTTATCCCTATCAGAGATATTGTCTTGGATTGTGCCCTTAGGCACCCCACAGTTGAGGGAGGGAACCTTTAGCCTATAGAGCGTGCCTTGAAAATGAGCTCCCTAGGCCACCCACTCCTACCAACACTAGGCCAAAACCCGAGTCCACCCTTTCAACACACTAATCCACCTTAACGTTTAAAAAGAGGAATGTGCCCCTTAATCTGCTAACATCTTTTTTCCATAAGTAAAATTACATTTTATTTATAGTAGTAAATAGGCATAGTTCAATTACAGGAGATATACAAACATCATACACCTAGTTACATAATAAGGAGCTAAAAACTTATATAAGAAAGTCATTGAAGCGAGCTCCATAAAGTATACAACAGAATGCCCAAAGAATAAATTATGGAAGAAAAATCTTCGCTCATTCAAAGAACGCTCATTATCTTCAAAATTTCGATAATTCTTGTAAATCCATAAACATCACATAATACATAGAGGAATCATCCTCTATACATCCTCAATTTGTGAATTGGCCCTACATCTTTGTGAACATGCAAACAAATCTACCACCATCTTGAACATTACCCAAGCAATATTGCCCGTTCCATTAAAGATTTCCACCCATATGATTCTTGCCACCTAAAAGTGAAGTAAGAAGATTTTACACCAACTCACCACTCTTCTTACACATATAACACCAATCCGTTACTATGAGACCCACCTTTCTCAAATTATCCAACAAATTCTCTCAAGAACTATTGTCCAGACAAAATAAGCAATAATCTTAGGTGACACCATACTTTTACAAATAGACTTCCAAGGAAACGAAGTATGATTTTGGCTTGACAAAACCTTTATATAATGATTGTATAGAAAACTTCCTACACCCTGTCTTCTTTCAAAGCATCTTGCCCACCACATAATACCATAATTCAAGGAATACAATAAACCGTAAAAAACATAAAAAAAAAACTCCAATTTCCCATTCGTGTGCAACTGTACTGAAATAAATCAGATTCACCATGTCATTAAAAGTCATAAAAACAATAGTAATGTGCCAAATCAATCAGTATGTGTTGAGTTATTAAGTTAGTAGCAATTGCTCTCTTTCTCTCTCTCCTGACTTCTTGTTGTCTTCTTATTTCTTGCGGGAAATATTCCTAAATCTTCCCATTTTCATTTACATTTTTGTCTCCACTTTTGTTCCTTTTCTCCATACAGTTTTATTTTCTTTCTTTCATGTTCTTTTTGGTTTCCTTTTTGGCCTAGGTATTTTTCTGTCTTGTTGGGATGGCGTATGAGAAAAGTGTTTTGGTGGACTGAAAGATATTCACGCTTTCAGTTGTGAAAGAAGGGTTCACTACAACAAATATGGGTTTTTTCCACGAATTCTTTTTCCAAGATATACGATCGTGGCAAATAGTAGCTTTATTACACGAAAATTGGTCGTGGGAAAAAATACAAGTCTTTTGTTACGAGATCACATCAGTGAGTATAACTTTGTGGGAAAACAACTTTTTGCCATGAAATAAAAGTTTTTTGCGGCGATTATAAGTTGCCGGAAATAAGTTTACCAAAAATATGTCTCTTTCATGGGTTATAAGTCTTGGCCACAAGGTTATTACTTTTTTCTGGCGACATTATCTCGCCGCAAAAAACTAATGCACGAATTTTTTTTTGGTCATGGGTTATTAGTTTTTTTTACGAGATTTTCATCTTTTTCCGACGACTCTTGTCTGCCGCAAATATACTAACCATTTTAATTCATGTTATTAGTATTTGTGGCGGTGTTATGAGCTTTTCTAACGATGAAAAACCGCCGCAAATACTAATAAAATTAAATCCCCTGCTCCTTTCTCCCCCTCCCCCCAAAAACACCCGCACGATACTCTGAGTCTCTCTCTCTCTCTCTCTCTCTCTCTCTCTCTCTCTCTCTCTCTCTCTCTCTCTCTCTCCTACTGTCGAGCCTCTCCTCCCTGCTGCGCCTCCGCAAATGGCTCCCCTTGCTATCTAGCCATCGTGGGTCTTCCCCCTCAACCCCTCACCCTCTCGTTGATTCTCTCTCTCTCCCTCTCCGTCTCGGATCCCAGCAGATCCGTGCACCTCCGCCGTCTCCAACCAAGGCCATCGCCACCCTCAGCCACCCTGCGGTTCCGCCAGTCTCCAACCGTCGCTCCACCCCAGCTCCCACATCTCTCTCCTTCGTACGAACGCAGCAGCACCTCCACCAGAAGCAACCCATGGATGCAGCAGCACCTCCCGCATGCCTCCTTCGCTGTCCAACCCGTAAGCATGGTAAAAATCCTACCTTTGTGTCTCAAGTGCATTATTCTAGTGTATATAGACATGTATGGTTGGTACACTACGTTGCCGAAACAGAGAATTATAGGTATGGAAGTATTCATTGTGATGTGGTTTTATTAAAGGAAATGATGAAAGTCTGTGTAATCTAATCATGTAAACTTGCCAGTTGATAAAATGTGGTTCTATTGGGATCATCCTTTAAACTTCTCGTCGTAGACTGACGATCTCTTTTATGGAGGCATTTTTTAGGTGGCTTGCACTTGCAATTTTGGGGATATAAGAATTAACATATGTACCTCTATTTGTGTGTTTTTGTCATTCATCTGCTTGTATACCTTGTCCAGTCCAGTGTTGCAATTTCGAGGATTTAAGAGCAATTTGGTTTTTTGACTCTGGAATTTCTTGTGAAGTTTGGATCATAGTAAATGATGATCTTTGAATTTGTGCTTGTGAAACATTATTAACATGACAAGAGTTGCCACTACAATATTATATATTGATTCCTTAGTTATTTTATATGTGCTCACTGCTTTTGCTCTTCTTGTAGCGTTTGATTTGGATTTGTTTTGCATCCTTTTCAATTTTGAGGTTCTAAGCTACAAGGGAAAAGTCTATAAGGAGATTAGGGTATTGGAAAATCATGTCACTACTTCAGATTTATCATAGTGGTGCTTCATATTTTTTATCGGGACAGTAAATCTGCGATTTTGGGGCATCTGGAGAGTGGAATGTGTTAAGTTAGAATGTTGAGTCTTAATTTCATCTAATTACACTCTGATGTGACCTTGAATGCGACGTGCTAAAGCCACCATCTTTGGGGAGAAGTAATGTTATCCGGTTGTAGGAGCTACTCTTGGACTGACTTCTTATTGTTTTCTTCTATTCACTTGCCTCAAATCTGTTGCTGTATGTGTTTCATTTATGTTTTCATCATGTGTGACTTGCAGGAATCTCATACTTGCCATCTTTCTGGTACTGTGTCACTGTGTAATCCTTTCAATTTGGTCATAGCAGACGAGGACTTCCATAAGGGCTTTAACAATGCTTATGACAAAGCTCTTGCAAGTTTTTTTCTATGATTGTGGAAAGTATCACTTGAAAACTTTTTTTTTTCTGTAGTACGTAGTGTTCTATTTGAGGACATGGGTGGTGAATATAATATCCCGTTGGCTGCCAATGCAAAGTCTGTTTGGGATTTTGATGAAGGACTAACTCGTGGTATGTGTTTCTTGTACATGGGAGTAAATATTTCGTTAAGGATATAATGATATGTCATGATCTTGCAATACTTTCTACAATTGCTACAGTTTCATTCGGTTTCAAGTCAGTGGATGACTACTACTCCAATTCAAGTAGTTCAGACTCAATACAGCATGTCCGCATACCTTTGCTTTGCATTCAGGTAACTAACTTCTTTACCACTACATTTCTTTTTGATAAGAAACTGATCTCATTAACCAACTTCAAGCACATACATGAAAACCAGCAGAACAAAGGAAAATAGACAGGATCACTGACTCATTTCCTTAGTAACCACTTGAAGAATACAAGATGGGCATATCTCGATATCATACATATCTTCAGTGCACTCGAGTGCCGCTTGTGCAAGTTTGTGAGCTGCCATGTTAGCCTCACGGTGTACATGTGAAATTGACCAAATAGCTACTGAGTTTAGAATAGTTTTGGCATCTGATATGAGACATCCACCTATGCTCCAGTTAGGACTATCTTGGTTCATTTGGTCCACTACCTGTTTTGAATCCCCCTCCAAACAGAAGTGCCTTACACCACTTTCCTTGCAAAAAACACTTGCCAAAAGTAGCCCATATGCTTCAGCATCAAAAACACTGCCTCTCAAGGTCCTGTTAGCATGAAGAGCAACTATCACTAGACCTTGATGATCTCTGATGAGTACCCCAATGCCAATCCTTCCTTTCCTCGTTTGCACAGCTGCATCCCAATTCACTTTAAGAATTCCTACTGCTGGCTTTGTCCATCTGTGAACCCTTGCTGTAACAGCCCGCTAGAAATTCATTGGCGGAATTTCTATTGACTTTAGGAATCTCGTGAAAATCCCATAAGTTTTTACGAATCGACCTATTGCATAGGTTTTAGTCTGTCAACATAGTCAGTGTTATCACTCACTATGCTGCTAGAAATATGAGTTTTATTTATTTGAGGTGGTTAGAAGTGTCAGAATGCATTATGGTCTACGCCATTACACTCAGTGGATTATTTAGGATTTTATGGCACAATATCCTATTTTCATAATTCCGGACGAAACGTCTGTTGAAAATTGTGAAATTATTTTTAGGGGCACTTCGAGGTTAAATTTCGGTAAAAGATTTTCACTAAAGGTTAATATGAATATTTAGGAATTTTTAGTACTAAGTTTATGATTCACTTTTTCGAAGTGAATAGTAACCTCGGTAAGCGCACCAATTGCAGTGTTTCGAAATCACAGTATGGAATGTCCAAATTGGATTAGAGAAGTTTTATTTGGACACTTGGCAAGATCTTAGCCACACTTAGTGAATAATTTTAGATACTTGGCACCATAAGGAACGTTTGTTGGATTTGAAGGAATCAAGGTGTGAGATCATGTCGCTTAAGCAAAACTTTGTTTCATCTGCTCAATCAAATTGTACCAGATCAAAGAGGTTTTCAATCCTAGTGAAATTCTAAATGGTGGGAATCCAATCGAAAGCCCAAAAGCATGGTTGAAATCGAAACCCTAAACGGTTTCCCCAAAACCCTAAAGTTGGCCTCTAAACATTTTCTAATCCGATTTCTAGCATTGTGTTTAATCACTTGATTAAATCACTTCCACATGCTATTAATCCTTCAAATTTGTGTTAGAACATCATTATCCAACCTTGTTAACCTTGAAAAATTGATTGGGCCAAGTGATATTGGATTTGGGCTTGATAGCAACCCAAACCCTCTTTAAACCCCAAAATTTAGGCCCATTCGGTTTAGGCCCTTTAAGGCCCACGAATTTGGTCACCATAGGATTGCTTCATGGCTAAGTTTTGTACCCCCACTTGGCTGGCCAGATCTGTACAAGAAGAGCCTAGAAGGTTCTTGAAAGACATAGCTAAAGGGCCACCTCACTCATTCACTCTTACACTCCACCTTAAGAAAAGATCTTGGTCTGATTTTTATGAGAAGAAAAGGCCAACACTCAACCATTCCTTCAGTCCTATCACTTTACATAGCTTGTGTAAGAAGCTCTTCAGTCCACTTCCCACGAAAAAGCAACTCTCCTTTACACTTTTCCTTCATAGAACACAAAAGACACTCTCGGACAGTTTTTCCTACCTCTTTTGAATGCCTGTTTCGAAGCTTTTGTAAGTGTTTCCTCGCAACGTTTCCTTCATGAAAGTTGTTTCTTTTGGAGTCTAGTTTACGTGGATATCTTATTTGTTCCATTTGGAGATCATTTGATTGGTAAAAAGTTGTTTAGACCCCAGAAAGGTCATTCTGGGCGATAAACTGGAGAGTGTGTTATATTTTGGAGTTTTTGACCAAGCTAATGAATAGATCTTGGTCCGAAATTTTTATGGAGTACTGTTAACATGTGTATATGATTATTGGTTGAGGATTTGTTGCATGATTAAAAGTTTTGGTGAAATATTTTCTTAGGTCTAGAAACTTAGAAACTGGAAGAGGAAAAACAGTTTCTGTTTTGAGAAAGTTTAAATCTTTTATGGTTTAATCTTATTCCAATGGCTTTGATATTTTTATTGGAAGATCCTAAGCATCTTATATACATGTTAGAATGTTATTTTGAAGATATTTGATGTTAGTTTCGAACATATGAAATTTTATGGAAGGAGATATTCGGTTAGGCCAAAGTGATGATGTTCTTGGCTAAATTTATGTTTTGGTTGATGTTTACCCATGTGATCTTGAGTTTGAAGCTTGGATCTGTTTTAGGACACCTTTTTGAACCATGTGATGTTTTGTTTTGAAGATCACTTCTTTATAAGTCATGGATCAAGAGGTTGATCAAAACAAGTTAGAAACAAAATTCTGTTTTGAACTTAGAAGAGAAACCAAAAAGTTCAAGTATGGTTTTAGTGATTTTGATGACTTTTGTTCATGATTCAAAACATGATTATTCTTAAGAATATGTTATGAGTGTAGTAGAAGAAAAATTTTGGTTTAATCATGAGTTTTGAGATTTGAAAGAATTACAACAAAAAGCAAAGGAAATAGCCTTTGTAAGTTTCGGCCATATAGAGTTTTGATGGTTGTGTTTAGTTTTAAATTTTTATGAATTGATATTTGAGTTTAGGACAAAATTTACATAAGGTATGTAAATTTTGGTGATTTTTGAAGTTATGATGCAAAATCCTTAAGTTAGGGGTAAAATGGTCATTTTCCCACATGTAGAGGGTAAAATGGTAATTTTACTCTAAGTTGATATTTTTCCATATTCCTAATTGTTAGTGATTAAGTTCTAATTTTTAGAAATCACTACTTTCAGTTTCCCGTTATCGCACTTGAGTTTTGTCTCGAAGCGCGAAGATCGAGGTAAGTTAGCTTTTAACTTACTATCAATTTAATGTGTATGTGTGATAAGTAAGGGAACTAAATTGTATGTATGCATGTTATCATATGTGCCATGCCAAGTCATTACATATTTATCTGTTACACAGAATTTATTCTGTCATGAATTATTCATCTGTTACACAAGATATTCTGTCACGTATTGCTATACATGCTATACATTGCAAGTATGTCATGTTAAGTTAAGTATGCCATCTGTTACATGTATTTCTTGTCATGTAATATTCATTGTCACATGTTACGCCACGTTAAGAAATGTTGTCTGTTATATGGTATGCCATGTTACGAAATGTTGCATGTTACATGTATGACATGTTATGAAATGTTCTCTGTTACATTTATGTCTCGAAGTATGTCATGTCTGTCGTCCTACGTTCATGTCACGTTATGTTACGTCAAGATTTCTGTCTATTATGTCACGTTCATGTTACGTCACGTTACAAAATGTCATGTCTGCCAGTTAAGTCATTCATGTCAATCACGACCCTAAGCGCTAGGATGGGGTAATATCCTAGTGGAACTCCTTTGTTCATGCTGGAGTGTCTAAATAGGTGTAAAATTCCCTGGGTTGACGAAGTACAGTCAACAGGTTGCGAATGGGGCCTAATTAGCTGGTCATCGGAGCGCGCCAGGCACTAACGCCGATGGTGCCACACATTATGTTATGTGTGTCCACAGCAAGTGTGGCACAAACAGATAAGTCATGGGGCCACAACAACTGTGGAGCATGAAGTATGGGGCCACAACAACTGTGGAGCATACACTACGTGAGACACAGCAATTGTGACACGTAGAATACGTGGGGCCACAACAACTGTGGAGTACGTATTAACGCACTCACAGCTGGTATAGAAACCTGTGATGTGATGCGGTAATCGGCAGGGACACACGGCTCAAGGGGACCTGTGTAGCACCCATATGGTCATGTTAATGATTAAGTCTATTGAATAAGATTCCAAGTTCAAGTCATGTTTCACGTTATGTTATGTTCAAGTTTACGTTCACGCAATCATGGTAATCCCATGAGACAAGAATATGTTCCAAGTTCATGTTATGTTATGTTCACGTTTACGTTATGTTCCAAGTTCACATTTATGTTATGTCATGCTCAAGTTCAAGTTCAAATTATGCATGTTCACGTTCATGTTATGTTTCAAGTCCATGTTATGTTTCAAGTCTCGTTCATGCTAAGCTTCAGTTTCAGTTTAAGTTATGCCAGTTATGTTATGTTGTATGTCAAGTTGTGCTATGATTACTTACGATTTGATTATGCATTCATGCTTTTACTGCCATGCATGCATCATTAACCTGTGTGGAAGTTTCCTGTTAACTTGCTGAGATTTGTAATCAAATCTCACTGTGGTAGTCCCAACTACCATTCCCCCCCCGAATGGTAGATTTTGTTACAGGATCTGAAGGAGAATCGGGAATCGACCAACTGGAAATGGTCGACTAAGCGACGATGCGATGTAGGTATTAATACAGTAGTTACCTCATATTACTACTTGTATATGTAGAGTTCAATCTCCATCACTCTTTTGATCACAACCATATGGATTAATATTGTGATCTCAGTTGTTTAGTATGTCATTATGTATGAAGTATGTTTTAAGTATTTGGGATATTTCGGTTTGGTGCATAGTATTGCTAAAAAGAAAAATTATCCGCTGCGAATATTGCATAATGCTAGATGCATGTTAGGAATATTGCATCTTATATGTCATGAACGGGAGCAGGTAACCTTGTGTTGCATGTCTCGACGCTTCATATGTCCGTCCGATCCCAAGCGGAATTTGCGGGCGTCACACTTGCCATATTCTCATAGTTAGCACCAACTTCCTTCTGGACAGCCTCGTTATGAAGAGATAGATCTGTCCTGGCCTGGGCAATGACTTCTCGAGGGTGTTTAAAAGCTTTTCCATGCAAGACATCATTTCTTCTTGCCCATATCACCCTCATTGTAACAGCAACCTCATTTAACTCCCCTGGTTCAAGCTTGCCAATCAGTTCTGCCCAAATATTAAAGATCAAGTCACTGTGAAAAGAAAATTTTTTCACTTTCTTTGGACCTTGACACCATACATCTTGAGCACCACTACATCCCCATAAAGCATGGCCAGAAGTCTCATGTTCCCGCTTGCATATTAAACTGATGCTATCCTCTACCACCTTCCTCCTTTTCAAATTAGCCATAGTAGGCAGGACTTCACTGCAGGCCCTCCAAACAAACATTTTGATGGCAGGAGGTACATTGAGCTTCCAAATGGACCTCTACACTTGGCAATCGTTTGGTTTGCCTGAAGTTTCTCCTCCTTGCTCTCTTTCCAATTCTTTGCCAAGATAGTATCCACTTTTAACTGTGTGGCTGCCATTAGGAGTAAATTGCCCAAGTAAGTTTGTCTTCTCTTCCTCCTAAGCTGATGGGAATTGCTTTTATGCCCTCAATTTCCTGATGGGTAAATAGTTCAGAGATGAGAGATTCTTGCCATATCTTCTTTTGAGGATCAATGATGTCACTAACTTTATCACACCAACAGTCTACATCTCGAGGAGTCATTATCCTTTGTGCAGGTAAAGAGGGTATCCATCTGTCTTGCCAGATGTTAATTTTCTGTCCATTTCCAACCCTCCAAATGAGACATTTTTTTAACAATGTTAAGCCAGTATGTATTCCTCTCCATGCAAATGAAGGCCCATTTCCCATCTTTGCTTCAAGCAAATGATCTTGGTTGAAATACTTTTGCTTTAGAATTTGTGCTACTAGGGATGTGGGATTTTGAAGAATCCTCCATCCCTGTTTGGAGAGTAAGGCATGATTAAAGCATCTCTGATCACAAAATCCCAGCCCTCCCATATCCTTCCTGCCACTAAGATGTTCCCAGTTGACCCACTGGATTTTTGAGTCTTCATTGTATCCCCACCAAAACTTCCTTAGAATTTGGTTCAATTTCCTTGTTATAGATCCTGGAATAAGAAACATCCCCATTGTATAGATGGGAATAGCTTGAAGCACAATTTTGAGCAATATCTCCTTTCCTGCTGCAGAGAGAAATTTAGTCCTCCAATTAGTAACTCGAGACCAAGTTCTATCAATTAGTGAGTGGAAGGAGGCTATCTTCTTTCTACCCACCAAAGTAGGTAAGCCTAGGTATTTCTCAAAACTAGAGGTGGAGTGGACACCTGCTAGTTGCAGGATCTGCTGTTGAGTCATCAAGGCAGTGTTCTTACTAAAATAAATGGCAGACTTGTCCTTGTTTAAAACCCGTCCTGATCCTTTCTCGTATAGCTCAAGAATATTAAGGACACACTTAATTTCCTCAAACTTAGCTTGGCAGAACAAAAGGCTATCATCAGCAAAGAAGAGGTGGTTTACTTTAACTGGACCTCTGCCAATAGTAACAGGAGTTAAACTGCCACATGCCTCAGCATGTTTTAGGAGAGAAGAGAGAGCTTCTGCACATAGGATAAATAAATAGGGAGACAAGGGATCTCCTTGTCTTAGGCCTCTCGAAGGTACAAACTTAATCTGAGGTTCTCCATTAACAAGTATTGAATAGGAAACAGAAGTGAGGCAAGCTTGTGTGATGTGGAACCAATGTGCAGTAAAGTCCATTTTAATCATGATGGCTTCAATGAATTTCCACTCTACCCTGTCATAAGCCTTACTCATGTCCAATTTTAGAGCCATGAAACCTTTCTTCCCTTTCATTCTAGAGTTCATAGAGTGGAGAACCTCATAGGCTACCAAGGTGTTATCAGATATGAGCCTTCCAGGTACAAAGGCACTCTGATTGGGGGCAATGATCTGAGGCAGAATATGTTTCAGTCCATTTGCCATGGTTTTAGACACAACCTTGTATAAAACATTACATAGACTTATAGGTCTGTAATCCACTACTCTTTTGGGGCTTTGAACTTTGGGAATAAGAGTAATAAAAGTGTCATTAACCTCATTGAGAGAGCCACCATGATTGAGAAAGCTAAGGGCAAAGTTGCAAACTTGTTCCCCCACTACCTCCCATTTTTTTGATAGAATTGGGCAGGGAACCCATCAGGGTCTGGCGACCCCAAGGGATTCATTTGAAAAACAGCTGCAATGATATCTTCCCTAGTGAAGGGATTTAATAGCCAAGCCTTCATATCCATATCTAATTTGGTGTCCATTGCATGCAGACAATGATCAATAGATAAAGGTTGGGATGTAGTGAATAGAGAGGAGAAAAAACCTGTGAATACCTCTCCAATTTCTTACTGATCAGTGACTAACCTTCCTTGAGAATCCTCTATGCTTTTGACTGCATTGATCTTCTTTCTCTGACTTGCTTGCATGTGAAAAAACTGAGTGTTTCTATCCCCATGCTTAAGCCAATGTTGCTTTGCCCTTTGCTTCCACTTGATATCATTTGCTATAATGGCAGATACGACCTCCTCTTGAATTTGTTTCATAGCTGCCAAGTGCTCACCTGTACCAGAATTCTGAAGGTGCCTAATAATTTGTGTCCCATTTTTAATGATCTGATCCTCTTGTCGCTTAAGAGTTTGCCTCCAGGTCAACAGACCCTTTTGGCATAGTTCAAGCTGTGTCTTAGGGATTTGGCCTGACAATCTGTTATACCAGCATTCTGCCAAGCCTCACTCACCACCTTCTGACATTCTTCCTTTATTTCCCAGGCCATCTCATATCTAAAACACCATCTTCTTTTCTTCCTCCCATGAGTAGTGTTGTGTAAATTAATTGACAAGAGGGAGTGATCAGATCTAATTGCAGACACCATGACAATATAGTTCATTCCATTCTTTATTTCCAAAAGCTCTGTCAATTTTTTCTTTAGTATAGTCAGTACCACTTATGTTATTCGACCAAGTAAACCTTTGCCCATATGAATGTATATCATTGAGACCACAACATTCCACAACTTGTCTAAAGTCCTCAATCTGTTTATATGGTCTACTGGCTCCACCTATCTCGTCACTCTGATGAAGAATCTCATCAAAGTCCCCAGCGCATAACTAAGCTATAGATTGGTGGGTTTTAGCATCTTAAGCAATTGCCAACTATTGCCTCTCTTCCATGTGTCAGGATGTCCATAGAAGCTCGTGAATTGCCAAGTTGGTCCATCTCCTTTCTCCTGGATCAGAGCACTAACGTGCCATTTAGTATAATTAATGATTTTAACGCTCCAATACCCCCACTAAGTCCCATACAATCCATTGCAAAGCACCCATCCATTTGCAAACACCTCCTAACTGTCTCCATTTTCTTTCTTCTGCATTTAGTTTCCACAAGGAAAACTAAATTGGGGTACTTTTCCTTAGTCAAATTCATAAGGACCTTAACTGTCTGAGGGTTTCCAAGCCCTCGGCAGTTCCACACTAAAATGCTCATTGATCATGGTAGGGCTGGGAGCCAGCCTCTGCCTCAGCCATGGGGATTTATGTGGTATTATAGCATCTCCTTGTCTTTTTTGAACAAGAATCCTGTAAAGTTGAGCTTCTTTTACACCCCCTTGCATACATGTTCCTCGCATTGCACTTTGAACTATCAACTGGAATTGAGTTACTTTTGCCTTTTGTATTAGTCTCATGCTCCCGAGCTTTCCTTTTCCATTTCCTCAAAGTCCTCAGCCACTCAACCTTTGCCATTGGCATGATACTATCTTCACCAGGTAATTGATCCAGAACCACCCTTTTTTATCATGTTGATTAAAATCACATACCCCAATAGTGGGTGCAACCATACTGCCATTATTAGAAATCTCCCTTGTTCCCCTTTTGAACCCTACTTCCCTCATAGGATCATGAGGGATATATGTCTCCGACATTAGGTTAGCTGCAAAATCCTCCCCCACGTGAAGACCCTGGATCTCTTGAGGGTCACCAGGTTCTAAGCACCTAACCTCCTTCTGTCCAACATTAACCTTTGCCTGGTCAGAGAGTTGACTTACGCCCTGCTTTCTAGCCATGTTCCCGATGCATGGATCCTTAGTAGCTCCTTCTCCTGCTTTTCCTTCAGTAGGTGACTGATTTGTGCCTACCTGAGTCCCTCCTTCCTTTTTTTCCGCTGACTCCTTCTCCTTTTTCTCTGCCACCTTTTTCGAATAGACTTCTGAAGTACGGTGCAATAACATATCTTGGACCATAGTACCCTCTCCCCCTTGCTGACCTGTCTGTTTGTTGTTTCCGTCCTTTGAGCCACCGTATCTACGGCTATCGAAGATGTTTGTGTTCCTGGGCTGTCCTCGAAGCCATGGACCAAACTGAGGTGGGGGCAATGTATCTCCTTGATGAGCATTACGAGATATTGAGCAACCTTTGCCGTTGTGGTTAAGAATTCCACACTGAAAACAAAAATTTTGCAACCTCTCGTATTTAAAAGAGATCCAGTGTTGTTTGTCATCCAGCCTTAACCATTTCCCTCGTAGTAATGGTTTGTTGAGGTCCACAGCCACCCTTACTCTAAGGCATCTTCCCCATGCATGTCCATATGCCTCTGCGTCTACTCTAATTACCGGGCCTATCGCCTCTGCAAGCTGCTCATCGAAACCTTCTGTCATGACTGATAGTGGAAGATTGTGGAGTTGTATCCAGAATGGCTCAAAGCGGAACTTCAACCCATCGATGGATTCCTTCTCATCCACCTCCATCATGGTGAGGAGGTGTCTGTCAAAAAACCCTGGACGTCCACTCAGCACCTTTTCTTTGTCTTCTATATTCTAAAACTCGATCAAGAAGCACTGATCACCAAGCTCCTTAAAGGTCACCCACCCATCCAACCTCCATATTTGAGACATTCTGATTCTGAATCCTTCATTGTTCACTTCCTTCTCCGTCATAGCCTTCCCAACAATACAATATTTTCCTTTTTTTCCTCTCCGTTGGTGCTCTTCTGCTGGACATGGAAGCTTGCATTTTCTTCTTTAGAAAGGTGTAACCTTTCCCAACGTGATGCCAAGTCCTCTACCTCCATCGCATCCTACTACCCAAATACACTACCAGCAACCAAGAAAGAATCCACCAACTCACCAAAGTGAGACTTAAACCTTTGTTAGACAACAAAGGCACTGGAACCTCACGCTTTCTCCCAGAGAAAGGGAAGGCACTATTTAAGGCAGCAAAATTTAGTAACTTAGTTTTCGTCGGTTTCCAAAATGCCCAAAATTTTGAATGTAAGTATTCTTCTATCTTTACCACTACATTTCTATAAGCATATATCTGGAACCTCAACCGTAACATAGAGCATGTGCATTTCTGGTAGATCATTTTTTGTTTTGCTTTTCCGTCTTTTCGTGCGTGTATAAATTTTGGTGATCAATTTTCTGATAGACAAATACAAAACTCATGCACTTGCATGATTGAGAACCTATGACCTCACCCTATGTTAAATCTTGAATATTTAATATTTCTATTTCTATTCTCTTTCTATCTGTGTTGATATTTCTTTTTAAACCATGTCCCACTATTTTATGTATTGCACTTCTCTTTCATATTTTTGTTTTTATGAATGTTTAATTTGGCTGCACTAATTAGAAGCAATCATATCTGTGAATTATTTTATGGTTCTAAAGTGGATTTTTTTTTTTTTTTGTTGGTTGAGCGATAGCCTATTTGGATTGCAATGGAGTGGATGGAATGAAGTGGCTTCACTTGTGTTGATGTTTGAGCATGGAATGGAGTTGGGATGAAGATGAATTGTTTTGAAGTGTTGAGATTAAGTGATGGAGTTGTAGTGAGTTTAAGTATGATGATGATGTTGGTTTAATAGAGAAATTTGTGTATATTAAATGTATTGGGTATGGATTAAACTTGTAAAAACAAATCAGTGCTTTGAATGAATTGTATGTTGATCTTATAAAACTTGAATGGATTATATGGATTGTATGATTGTGGTTTTGTGGAGCCATGAATTGTAACTTTTAAAGTTTTGTGGTTGTGTGGTGTATGTGTATAAATTGTATGAATAGATTCCTCTTTTGGGTTCTCATTAGAAAATTTTCTTGTGAATGTTAGCACAATTTTACATGTTTTTTTTTAAATTATTATAAGCGTGAATTTGGATCTCTAAGGTTCAGATATATTTATTTTAGCCTATATTAGACTATTTGTTATAATTATTTTTGGCTCAGACTCACTTTTTTATTTTACAATTTTTTTTTTTTGAAATCTCTTAGTATTTGCCGCAAATGCAACTCGTGGCAAATACTTTTTTATTTGCGGACCCGCGATAATAGTTCTTCGTAAATAAGTATTTTATGGAAAATATTATTTCCTAGAAAATATGTAACACCCGGACCCAATATTGGTATAGTTGGACTTTAGATTTTTACTTATTTTTTTTTTTTTTATAACTTGATTGTTTATTTAAGTTCTTAATTTACGATTTTGAGTAGCGATTTTGTTTTCTTTTAATTTGGAGTTCTTGGCCGTTTTATTTTTATTTTTTCCCGCAGGTTTCATTTTTTTAATTCTTTCTGTTTCCGTCTATTTTAATTTTTTCGCACGGCTTATTTTTTTTGTCGCATAGCATGCATACACGCACGTTTTCGTTCACGGCATGCTTGCACACACACGTCCCTCATGCACGTCCCGCGTCCGTTTGGTTTTCATCTAGGGTTTTCTTTTCATGTTCAATCGTCTACTTATATTCATACGATGAAGGCTCGCGCCGCTGCCTTCCCACGCGGAACCATAGCCCAGTTTTTCCTCCTCAGCCTCCATCCCCTCGGTTCCTCGCACCCCGAGTCGTGCAGCACCCCATAACTTATCCGCGTACCGCGACGCCGCCCCAGCATCACCGCAGCCTGTCCTCACCCTTTCGGAAAGCACCACGCCAGTTAACAGAAAAGCCTCTGCCTTCAGCCTACCGTGCACCGAGTTGCATACCGCGGGAAGCCACCGCAGCCGCCGGGTCCATACCTCCTTAAGCCGCCGTAAACCTACACGAAACCACCGTGCCCACTGCCCAATCACGCGAAGCTGTCGCCTAGCGTTCCCGTAGCCTCTTCAGCAAGCATCGGACTGCTCTGTTTTGTTATCCAAAAACAGAGCATTTCCAGCCACCTTGAGCCGCTGAAAGCATCCTCCACCGAAAGCCCCTCCGCGCTGTGCCCACACAGAAACTGCCGAGGAGGACGTCTCATCACCCCTGTCCGCCGCACGCAGCCTCTGTTTCCCCGGTAAGCTCACGCCATTTCTTGTTGGTGTCTCCATTCTCTCGGTCTCTCCCTCTTTCTCTCACCGTCTCTCTCTCGGTTTCAGCTCTCTCTCTCTCTTCCAGTGCACCGCCGCAGTACCCACCACCACTAGCGCACCCGCCCAGCTCCGTTGCAGCTCCACTTCTCTCGGTAGGTCCTCCGTTACTCTTCAACCCCGCGGCATTGTCACGTTGCTTGTGTTGTGTTGTTCCGTAGACTTTCCGTAGTTTAGGAAATATTTTGTCTGATAATTACTTTTTTACCCTTTGTGGGATGTATAGGATATTGTACCGAGTTTATATAGTATTTTTTTTTAAATTATACTATGTGCAACGATTATTTTATTGAAAGTGTATTTTGAACATTTTATTTATGATTAAAGTAAATCACTTAAGTATTTTTTATGTTATTAAGTAAAGGTTTATTTTAAGAGTAAACAATATTGGTGTTTTTAGATAATGGTGGTATTATAGGAAATTTTTAGAATTCTAGGTTTTGAGGATTTAAATAGGTTCTTAGGTTCAAATACGAAATACGTGATTGATTGAGAATTTACGGGAATTACTTGATTATTTTATAGGTGACGATTAATTATTGTCCGACGTTTTGAGGAATTTCGAAAAAGCTAAGAAGTTCAGGTAAGCGGGGTTCCTATGCTAGACTTTGCATTAAAATAAAATTAACTGAGGTCCTTTTTGAAAAATGTGCATGTTTTGGTTATGAAAAGAAATCTGGAAACAACCTCAGATAATTGTTCTGCATTACTCATGAGATTCTGTTTAAGAAGAAAGTATTTTCTGTCATGACTGGTGTAGACATGAGCTTATTTTTGACATTTTGTTTCTGAACTTTGAAAATGAGAGCAAATATGAAATTTGTGCATTAATTATGTTGTGATATGATTTTGTTCTGTTCCGAAGATTTTTGTTCAGTACTCTGTTTGGATAAGACGTGATTTCTGAAAACCTTTGGCATGACTCTCTGATTCTGAATTTGATTCTGTTTCTGTTCTGTTCAGTTACGGCCCAGCCACGGGTAATAATAGTGGATACGGCCCAACCACGGGTAATAATAGTGGATACGGCCCAACCACGGGTTATAATAGTGGATACGGACCAACCACGGGTAATAATAGTGGATACGGCCCAACCACGGGTAATAATAGTGGATACGGCCCAACCACGGGTAATAATAGTGGATACGGCCCAACCACGGGTAATAATAGTGGATACGGCCCTGCCACGGGTTATAGTAGTGGTCTCTGTTTTGAGTGCACACCTTGGTGACAGAGTGTTTCATGTTCTGCTTGGCTATCCGCAGATGCACAACCCTACCACGGGGATTATACATGGCCTCTGTTCTGATATGATGTTCTGATGATGATGATGATCTTTTATGTTATGCCAAAGAATATTTTGAATGAAATTATTTCTAAATCTTCGCTCTGATATTTTAATAACATGTTCTGCTTCCGCACTCTGAAAATGAAAATGTTTTGTTCTGCATTCTGATTTCTGTAAATGCTCATGTTTATACACTGGTATATGTTCTCTGCTTACTGAGTTGTTGATAACTCACCCCCCTTATCTCCATAATATTTCAGATGACATTGATGGTTTAGCTGAGGATCAGTATTAGAGTTTATGGAGAAGATTAACAGTGAATGGTTGTTGGGTATTTCGTGGTATTAATGTTAATGTTGGAAGTTATTTATGTTTCTTAAGTTTGCTTCAGTGGATTTAGACGGTTTATGGAGACTTATGTTAATGTTTCATTATTTCTAGTTTGTTATTTGAGACATGAAGAATAGTTGATTTTATTGAGTTGCTGGATTGGAAATTTGATAGATGAGTCTATATGGTTTATTTAATTGAAGTATTTACGTTTGATTTGAGGTTTGAGAAAAATATATATATCCTTGAATTTGGAAGTACTCTAGTCTTGTTAGAGTTAATCATCAGGTTATATGAGTTAACTCTCCGGACCCTCGGGGACGGGGCGTTACAAAATATGTTATGGGTAAATACTTTTTGCCACAACCTCTTCCCATGGGGAATGTGAAGAGTTTTATCCACCACATTATACTAGATGATTGTGGTGGGAATTGCTTATTTCCAATAGAATTGATCATCCGTAATAATTTTTCTCCACGATCGAATTGGTGGGTAAAACTTAAAAAACACATCTTTTGTCACGAAAGGAATTTATGGATATACTTGATTTTCCACAAACTTCTTCCGTAGATAAAGACATTATTACTGACCACGGGTTGATGTTAGTGAACTTAGTTGCCACGAAATTAAAATACTTTATCCACTATTCATGTCGTGGCAAAAATGATGGCTTTTCTCATGAAATCAGAATTTGATGGAAAAATAATTTTTTTCCCGCTAGTTTTATTCCATGAGTTTCCCACGATACAAATTGGTGGGAAACATACAATTTCTCACGAAGTCTACACTTTTTTCGACCACAGTCCCTTCTGGGAAAAAGCAAGATTTGTTGTAGTGGTTGTTGTGTATCATTGAAAGAAGTAGGAAAGTAAAAATATTTTTTATTATAAGCATGGCAACATCGAGATGGTGGGAGTTGCTTGTGTTGAATTAGGAGATAGTGATATCTACAAGACGTCGCATGAAGGCCAGGAACCGTCTTGCCTTAATTTCCACGTGATTGGGATGCCACATGAAATATTTATGATGTACTCTTGCTTGCCAAGAGCCAATCGCTTCAGTTTTGCTTCATGTAAACTAACATACTGTTTTTTGTGAGTCTTTTGCATTCTTAATTGTTGCAAATTTTGGAGGTTTAAAGCTTCTCGGGCTTGGAGCGCGGGGGGGTGGGCTTTGTTGGAGAAATTGGCTCGGGATTTATAAATTGATCTCTTTCCGGCGGTTTTGTGTCGCCACAAATATCACCTTTTCTTTTAGCAACGAGCAAAAGTCGTCGTAAAATACTCAAAGGCGTCCAATACATATTATTTTCGTCAACACTTTTTGTGACGATATAGTTTTGCTGCAAAAAGTACTTTTTAGTGACAATTTTTTCCTTGTCAGTGGTGATCTCGCTGTAAAAGGCTGATTCTTTTTTAACTGATCACATCGTTTGTGTCATCAGGCCGTAGATATTTTCAACCGTCATAGTCCTTGAAAAAAAAAAATCATGAGAAATGGCCAAATTTGTAGCTACAAGTCAATTGATCGATGGATATCATGTGGTATTTTGCATGATAGTATATAATGATACCAAACAATTATTTTACAATGACCAAAACATTACTTTATAATTTACGCTAATTTTATATAAATAGGTTAAACACCGTTGTGATTACAAGAGATTGAGATTATTTTTTTTTTCCAACGGAATAGAAAAGATCATATCCTCAACAATCATTCATTTGACTTGATCATTTATTACTCCTAAAATTGAAGAATATTAGTTATTCCTCAAAAAACAAAAAAAGAATAAAATAAATATTCACTTTTTATTACCAAGGTCACACCAATAATTAATTAATCTTCATACAAGGCCAGCCCGTCATGAGAGGTGGTAAGAGCCACCAAGGGGCAAGCTTTAAATAAACAAGCATAATTAAAAGTAAACAAGCTTTAAAATACTTAACAATAAAAAACTTAAAAGTAGTTCAGTGATAGGAGAGAGCATACAGATTGCACCAAAGTGAGAAACAACAAAAATGAAGCGAATATGGTAGAAGCATCGATCAAAGGCGAGCGAAATAAAACACGTCTCAAGGTGATGATCAGATCAGCTTTGACTGATTAGGCATCTTAAACTTCAATCCTACCTGAGTCAGTTGGGTTGCACTGAGCATTTCCTTTATTATCTATCATGTTGAGTACCCCTCTTTCCGGTCGCCTTTCGTGAGGAGGCAAGCAAAAGTTTCTAAGCAAGTCAATGAAAACGCCCAATTGATATTACCTAATTTATAGTGCTTACTTAGGTGCCGTTTAGGTAGAGAGTTGAGATGAAATGAGTTAAAATGAAAGTTGAAAGTTGAATAAAATATTGTTAGAATATTATTTTTAATATTATAATTGTTTTGGACACAGGAAAAAAATGGAAAGTTCAATGTTAGGAGTGTTTACAAATTCATCAGAGAGAATACCAAAAGTTGCTCAGGGGAGTGTTCTAATGTCGGTCGACAGTTACAAGCTCTATGTAAGATGAAAATTCCTAACAAAGTAAGGTGTTTACATGGAAAGCTTGCAAAGAAGGTGTTTACATGGAAAGCTACAGAAGAGACCTGTTATTTCTACATTAATGAAAGATTAGAAGATCTTCCACATGCATTACTCTATTGTCCTAAAATAAGGGATTACTAGGACAGATTTGTGCCTATAATGAGAGATATGGAAAGGGATTTGACTATAATGGAGGTTGCTATGCAAGTGAAAAAGGCTAGCAGGGAAGAAGACCTGGCAATATTCTTCTTAATAGCTTGGGGTTTTTGGTTTAGAATAAATAAAATGGTGAATGATAAAGTTTGTATTGAACCAAGATAGGTAACTGAACATGCCTTATCACTACAGAGGATGTACACAAATATCAAGTCTCTACCAAACACCGAGACAAAGACTTACACAGATATAAAGGATTTTTTAAACTAAATATGGGTGAAAAAATGTTCTGTGATCTACATAGAACAGGAGTTGGTGTGATAAAGGAGACATTGTTATGGCTAGTTGTAAGGTGGAAAACGAAGTGGTAGATCCAGAAGATATTAATGTCACGGGTGCAGTGGGCGAGGCCTTGAAGAGGAAAGGAAAGAAGGGAAGTGCAGTCTGTGTAAAAAGGGCATAACAAAAATAATGGATTGCGAGTAACAGAAATAACGAAATGAAGTACGTTAGTGAAACGGTGCATTTTGGTCTGCTGTAAAGAATAAGTAAAACGGCACGTTTTATCTTCGTTGCATTCTTATGTTGCGTTTAGCTTTTTGTAGTTTGCGTTTTGGGTTAGATCATTACATTGTTTCTGCTTCACGACTGCTGCTATAAAAGCAGGTGAGTTCATGTAATTGACATCAAGAAGAATTAAGTGAGATCCTTTCTGGAGGTTGAGAATCCCTCGAAGATTCTCTGCAAGATTCACTATTGAATCTTGATCATTCAATCTGGTTCTTGTGTGTGTAGTGTTCTTCCTTGTGTCAATCCGTGTGATTATCAGTAAAGATCTGGTGCTAGTATTATATCCTTACGTAGCATGTACGTGTCATTTGTGACTATTGTATCCACAAATTCTTCTTCTGATAACGTCCCATAACATCACTCTCCATTTTGTCATTAGTCGATATAATATTCATAAAAAAAAGTTATTTATTTGTAATTAATTATTTTTTTAAATTAATTATTTTTTTATTAAAATAAATTTATTTTCGTCACAAATAGTCATTATTATCACAAATTAGTAATTCGTCACAAATATTCATTTTTGTTGTAGTATCACTTGGAGTACAAGTCAATTGATGGATAAATAGTATTTGGTATGTGAATAATTATACTATTTTTATATAATTATTTGTAAAAAATAGATTAAAACACTTTTGTGATTACATTAATAGAATATAGATTGATATTATTTATTTCGAATGGAATAGAAAAGATCATATATATTCACAACATTAATTCATTAATTCACTTGATCGTTTTATTATTCCTACAATTTGAAGAATAGTTATTCCTCAAAAAAATGAGAGAATAAAATAAATATTCATTTTTTTATTTCCAAATGCACACCAATTAATCTTCATACAAGGCAAGTCCCCCATGAGGGGTGGTACGAGTAACCAAGGGGCAAGCTTTAAATAAACAAGCTTAATCTTAGAAGTACTTGAGCGATAGGAGAGAGCATAGAGATTGCACGAAAGTGAACAACAACAAAAGAAAAGCGGATATGGCAGAAGAACCGATCAAAGGCGATCTAAATAAAGCACGTCTCCAGGCCCTGAGCATTGATTGATTAGCATAGAATCCGTTCAACTCTTCAGCCATGTTTTGATAATGAGAGTTCATTTGTGAATATAAACTTTTTTCAGACAGCTTGTTGATCATGGAAGTTGCCACGACGCCGTCTAGCCAATTAGCGATGATCTGCTTCCGTACAAGTAAATCCATGTCTTCGCCTGTTTTGATAAGGAAACTTAACAGGATATAGTAATCAGTAATATATGCAACTTCAGGAAAGTGCCATTCCTCCAAGGCGACGAGGTTTCGAGCATAAATCTCCGTGGTAATGTCTAACTGAAAGCATGGGATTTCCAGCACTCCGTCTGCATATTTTAGTTCAAGCGGTGAGCGAATAGTGCTTGAATTGCTCGTGATCTTTTTAAACTTCAATCCTATCTCGGCCAGCTGGGTTGCACTGTGCATTTCCTTCATTATGTTAACATTTCTTTTCGGTCGCCTTTCACGAGGAGGCAAGCAAAAGTTTCTAAGCAAGTCAGTGAAGTGCAAAATTAATATTCCCGTCGATCGAAAATCACTATGCTTGTATCGTTGAACGTTAAAATAATCAAACTGGCAAAAGCTAAGCTCAAGGAAGGGGTGGTCTTTTGAGATAGATGGAAATGCAATGTCATATATTTTCTCAATAATAAAGAAAGGAAGCTGATTTTCAAGTAATATCAAGTCCAACTGCACCCTACTACTCAGCCACGGAGTTAATATTCTACGGTCGTACTTGGTCCAGATTTTCGACCAGTTTTTCCAGAAAAACTCGATAATGAAGCAGGCATCAACCAGGATCATTTTCACAAAATCCCCACTGTCAAGTGTTATTCTCTCTGAATAACATTCCCGAGCACTTTTTTCCGCACCTTTTATAGTGCTTACTAAATCTTCCAAGTTTATTTTGGCTCGGTCTCTGAAACTCTTGAGATATCTCAATTTAAACTCTTCCATGGACTGCAATTTTGGGTTATTACGATGAAATGGCCCAATTGATATTACCTGAGGAGTATAAGCTTGTTCGTTCGATTGGCGAATGGGATCTGAAACCTTGTAGATACAACAAGGTGATTCTGGGAATGGCTTTAAGCTTTCTAACATACCTGCAATTTCTTCAGACAACTTTTTACTTCCATGTTCATGATTTTTTATGAATGAAGCATTTACATCGTGTTCATGATCATCAAAACTTGCTGATTCTCCTGCCATCTATATATCGAGTTGCTATTCTGAATTAATTACGTACCTGCTGACAAACACGTACAAGATATATCCTCACTATATAGATCATGATCAGAGGAGCTAGCTAGCTAGAACATGGATCGATGTACATAAAAGAAACAAAGAATTTAATGAAATAAATCTTAGAATAGGAGGCTAGGAACAGATCATAACCTGATACAACAGAAATCCAAGCTTAATGCGAATGCACCCAGATCATAAAGCACAAATTAAAGGGCTTTCCCGACTTCGGAAATGAAATGCATGCACAATGTCCGAGTCTTCAACATATTAGAGTAACGGGCTATATGTAGAGAAACAACTTCTCGCTCACCACGTACGTTCCATATGATCATGGTTTCATGTTAGATAGTACGTCTATTTTAGTTTTTTTTTTATATATATAATTTAATATACTATTTCTGGCTACATTCATTTACATGATCTCTTGGCAAATCAACCCTTTTTCTAATTAAGGGACTGTTTAGGATTGCGTTTAGAGTCTTAAAAAGAATTTAAATAGTCTTAAAAGCTTTTTAATAGAAAAATTAAGTTGTTTGAATGTTATATATTAAAGTTCTTTTTAATTACAAATAAGTTAAAAAATACATTTTAGGAAAACATAAATTTTGATGTTTTTCCTCACACGTACTTAATTTTCAGATAATCCAGAATATAGTTCAAATTTTAAAAAGAATATCAATGGATGAAAATATATACACATACAACTTTCAGATAATTACAACTTAATTTCAAACTTGTAAGAATATGGTTATAATCTTTAAAAAATTAAATGATTTTCATTTTTATTTCAGAAAACACTTTTTAAATTTTTTTAAACAAATGTAATTAACATGTTTGAAATTTTTTAAACATATGGTTACCAAAAAAAAAAATTTTTAATAATAGAACTTATTACTTAAGCTATAAGTTATATTTCCTACGGCGTGCAATCTAAATATAATTTGGTTTACAAAATATAAAGTTCAATAAGTATTAAACTTAGAAAGAAATTTACAAATTAATATGATTTAATTAATTTGATAAATTAGACATTCTTCGTTATAAAAAGAACGTTACATATTTAGTTAATTAACACAAGTTTATAAGATTTACTTTATAAAATATTTTTGAAAACGAACCATATCTATCTACTTTTAGACAATGAATGAGTCAATGACGATATCTGGTCAAAAATGTGTAGATCTTGATTAAAAAGTAAAAAATAACTAAAGTCTTTGTTTATTTGTTGACTTGTAATTTAACGCCAAACCCATGCACATGCATGGACGTTCACACCCGAAAGTTTCACATGCATGTAACTACCAACCAATAATTTGTTGAAGTCATAAAATATAAAAATCTGACAGATAGAAATCAAATGTTTAGGAAAAGATCAAAGCATGTTTAAAACATGCTTATTGAATGAGCTCGGCTGGGGAATGATAATTTTCGATTAAAAAAATAATTTGTATAGTCTTAGAATAAGTAAATATACATGATAAAGAAATCTATTTTTTAATATTGGGTGGCCCAAGAGTGCGAGTTGCATACCATAAAACTATATTAGTGTTCCTAAATACATAGAACTTTGCATGTAAACCCACATGAAAAAGACCCGTTTCTATTAAAAATTGTGTTGGCATTGCATGTGAATTAAACAAAGTCTTTCTATTAACTTTCTAAGTCTTTGTTCAAAGAGTAGATGTGTTACAACTTATGACCTCCGATGGCACCACGAAAGAGCTGCTAGGTAGGAGGTCATTGTAATGACATCATCAACGTTGATGATGGAGTTACTTTCTTGGTCTTTTATTACAAGTTTTTGAAATATTAAATATTATAATAGTAATTAATAATTAATTAACTCCAAGACATGGCAAGGAAAGAAGCATATATGCATGCATGCATATTTAGAATTTTTCATTAATTTTTTAATTTGAAAACGAGTACTTTGCCTGCCAATATTTAAACAAAGACTTGTACATGCAAATCTAGCTACTCCTAAACAAAGACTTGAAAAGTCAATAAAAATACTATTATATAATACATAAAAACAGATCTACGCTTAAATAAAGACTCGAAAGTCGATCATATAATATGTAGTCTATTATAATCTACGTAGAGACAATATATATATAGTATTCCATAAAAAATAAGATTTCTTACAAATTCCTCAATAATCTAAATATGATCACATGGAATTTAATATAGAAATCCTAATCACTATTACTTTGAATACGCTAAACATAAAAAATATGTGACAAAAAAGTTTACATATATATATATATATATATATATATATATATATATATATATACTAACGCGAAAGTGTATCTTCATTTGGTAAAATACCTACCACAACTTTAATAAGACAATACATTTTAATTTTAATTATTCTTTTCTTCAATGGATCGATTTGTACTTCAAATGTTATGCTTTTTTTTTTTTGAATAAAGAAAAATAATTATTTATAACGAGTTATTTGTACGAGTTTTGACTAGAAATGATAATTTTCTTAACAAATTAAAAAACTAGTCACAAATAAGTATTTTTCATGTAGTGAATAACAAAATAAATGAGAAGTTCATGAGTATGAGTTGTAGAAAAGAGATGATCAGGTATAAGATGCCTTTGTTAACTTGTTCGAACCCTGCTATAAAAAGTCAGGCCATGATATATATATTGCACACCGTACATGCATGCATTATAAGCCAATTACTTTTCAGATCAATTCTTCCCCCCAAACCTTTCAGCTTTCTAGCTATGGCCACCAACAAGATGATGCAGGTAGTTAATTTGAAAGCATACACTCACCAACTGGTCTCTACTACTTCTCATGACCATTTTCCGCTTCCAATGTTGATCATAAATAAGTCACGCTATTGCCCAACGAACAAACGCCAAATTATTACCTGTTCTTCCTCAAAGGTTCCTCACTTTGTACTAACCAATGCTAGGGCTAGCAAAGAGATCATGCTGCTACCTACAGCAGAGCAACCTTATACAACGACCCCTTTTCATAGTACAGCTGATCACCAATGTTTTGATCCCAGCTGTGATCTTTTGGTTGTCCTGGAAAACATTATTGAGCATGCAGCCGGCCGTATGGTTGACACTGCTTTGCTGGTATATATGTTAGTTTTTTGTTTTCAAATTTCTTCGATTCTATTATATATCCTAAATATCATGACTGTTTATATATTTATATCACAGGAATATCTTGAAAAGCTGGAGGAAAAGCTGTCCAAAGCTATTAACGTCTTCAGTCCCCTTTTGTGTACAATCAGGCAACTTTTGACAAATATGGTAATTATTTCAGTAATTAATTGCATATGATTTTGACGCCAAGACAATCAGATTGCACGATACCATGCATTTGAACAGCTTCTCCTTTGATTTTTTCCCCTTCCCTTCCCAATGTTTGTGGGACGAATCAGGATTATGATAAAGTTCATCCCTTTATTAAAATATAGTAATTAATTACGTTGGCAATTAATATTCCAGGATAAGGTGGTCGTTTTATCAGAAACAGTACTCGAGGAAATCGTGAAAGCTTTCAGGGAGCTGATTTTCGCTGACGATAATCTGCGGCCTAGTCTTACCGAAGTTTCTACGAACAAACTGGTTAGCTTTTAAAGGATATCGATTTTATTGTATTTTCTTATGAATAACGTTAGATACAATCATGAGTTATGCAAGTGTTGCACACTCATTTTAAAAAGAGTGGGATATATTATTAAATTTTTTTTTACAGAAAATGAGTACGTGGCGCTTGTACACTCTATGACTACAAATATCATCTTTCTTTTTTTAATTACTTATAAAAGTAATTCAATCAACTAATTAATTAGATCAATTTTTGCCAATTCAATCCTTTGTTTCGTTTTAAAATAGTGTTTGAGAGATGCTTTTTTATTTCAGTCTTAAATATGATATGGAGAGAATTTAAATATATAGACTTTTTAAGAGGAACCAGGCTTTATTTCGACTTTCCTAGGAAGTACTGCATTTTGATAACATTTTTTTTTTATATAAAAAAAACATATTCATTTGAGATCAACAATTACAGACATTTATCAAATCAAATGGCTTCGAAAAGAATGTCTGGAATACAATCCCACCATCTCAATACTATCAACTCTCCAAGCATTCCTGGCCAGCTAATGAGCTGTCATATTTCCCTCCCTATACACATGATTAAAAGAACAACTTCCAAAGCAATATTTCAGCCTCTGTACTTCTACAAACAGAATCCATGGATGGAGCTAGTCTCCCATGTCATTTTGCTGTAAGGATTGCACTAGCAGCAAGCAATCACTTTCAACTAGTATATTCAAAATACCCAAAGTGGAACACAGTTGAAGACCCCTGAAAACTGCCAACAGTTCAATAGCCTCTGGATCTTCAACTTCACTTTCAATTTTACTAGCAGTCATTACCACATTTTTTCATCATTCTTTAGCAAGTCATTAAATGATTGAAAAACTATTTATCATTTAGTATTTATCATCCAATCATTGGATCGATACCAAATTATAAGAAGACAGGGGATGATTATAATTAAGAGGATGATTATAATAAAATTATATATAATGATATATATATACATCATCAACTACTATTCACTATCACATGTACCTCACAACTACAATTTTTTTTTTTTTCATAGGATATAAAAGTATTTTTCATAGAGTGTGGAGTGTTAGTGAATAGTGGTTGATGAGAAAAAATTTTCATAGATATATAATATATATAGAGCTGAAACTTCCAAACTAGGTTAAAGGATCTCGGATCGTTGTATAATTAGCTTGGGAGGCCGTACGTTTAGCCCTGGGCTCACCTTAATGATTGTGCATATAATATGCATGTATTATGTCAACACGTGAAGGATTTCGGACTGTATTGCATCATGCGCAGTACAGCTTTTTTTTGATAAATTTTGTAAGAAAATTGTTTCCTTCATCATATTTGACAAAAGTCAATATCGCAACAGATGGAAGACCCAAATGCATTGCCCATGATTCAGCTATGGGGAACGAATGGCTTCGCTTTCTTCCATCCCCGAGATAAAGAGCCGCAAATTCCATGGTCTCGTCACCAGAAAGGAACGTTCCCCGATTTTGGAATAGGACCGGACGCGGTATAGTTTTTAAGTTTTGTTCCCACAACTCTTAACTGCTTGTGCATACGTACATGTATTAAATCTGATGTCTTGGGTGACAAATACACGCACCCTTTCTAAAAAAAATAATAATAATAATAATTCACAATGTGCATTCAAGTAAAATCTGAGCTTTGACGCATTGATATTGTTAAAAAAAAATATCAGACACACAAGTACACTTTCTACTATGGAAGCAACAACGAAGAATGGATCGAAGAATTTGTTAGGAAAGCAACTCCAGTGGCTAAAGATTTGTGCATAAAGGCCATAAACATTTCCATAGAGGTGTGTTGCATTCTAGACCCCAAAAGAAGGGAGGAGGTCCGGCATTTATCGAAAATCGTCGGTACGGGAAAGGAAGATCCACACTTTTTACGACATTTCAAGTCTAGGTCTGATGGACGTTTTGTGTTGACCTACAACCAGTCAAAAGTGGTGCTCCATGATGGTGGGAGAAAGATCCTGAAGGTCTTGGAAGAGTTTCAGCAGTGGAAGAATAATGTGCCACTTATCGGCTTCGAACATAGTTTCATAGCTCACTATCATGGGAAGTTCCCACACTATGACTAGCCATATTAACATCCTCGTTCACCGATGCCGAGAAGATATCAAGAGCGTACGTATGAAATACCTGAACAGGTGCTAAGGATTGCACTGTAGTTGATGGCTAGACCTCTCTCTCTGTTGCACTGTGGTTTATTTGTTATCAGTACTAAATTCAATCTGTAATGCTGTAATAAAGGCCGCATCTTGTTTCTTTAATGTGAAATAATTTGTTGGCATATTCTTATGACAAGACCTATTAATTAGTCCAAATAATGCATTTTCCGGTCATGGAGACCCCACGGTACTATGGTCGGATAACCCTCTCTCCTCTTTATTAAGAGGTACTTGGTGATGACATCCATGGGTTCCATAATTTGAACAAATGGTAGAAAATTGTGTCGCCCCAGGCTCTGCTTGTGATTTAGCGGCAGTCGCGACATCGAGATATTGTCTACATAGGTCATACACCCCTTGCAGAATGTGAAGAATACAATGTGTGCTTACATAATAAAATAATATGTACAGATATATCACATGAGCTGAAATAAAAAGGTATTCATAAATGAAGCTAATAACAGTACTAGAAATTAAATTACATCATCAAGCTAATATTCATAAGCCACAAGTCTTGAAACTATAGACAAAAGAATATTACAGTCCTCCAATAATAACCAAGAGCCTGAAAATAACACTTAATTACAAAAGAGAAAAAACCACAATCTTCACTCTTTTGGTAGAGTCGAACCTCCGTACATGTATCCATCACCATACCCTCCCTCAGCATCAAAATCTACAGTGTCAAGGAGCGAAACCGGAGGCAGGACCACCACAATGATATTTGACAAAATCTCAATAAGTGAAACTAAGTCTAACATTCAAAATACATGCAGGTAGAAAAAGAGGAATTATGCAAACAAGAAAATACAAAGAAATATGAAATTTGACATTTTGCAAATTCCCAAACTGAAGTATACACCAAATCTTTCACACAAGATATTACACATAAAAAAATCGTAGTTTTTGTTTTGAAAATATCATTTTATTGAGGTATGCACCATGGTCTCCCCTATGGACCACGCACATATTTTGGCTCCCTTTGTCACACTATGGGTAACGACCGTCTGTGTGACTTTGAAACAAGTGATGCCCAGCAGAGAGGCAATGATATTGACCCGAGAGGAATTAGCCTATTTGTGGCCAAGCATCCTCTCGTCTCCACCAGCAAAGAAGCAATGATATTGACCAGAGAGCATGTTGGCGACCAAGCATTCTCTAACCTCTACCAGTAAAAAGAGGCAACGACGTTGACCCGAGAGCATTACCATCTCAACTGGGTCTTATGGTGGAAGGGGGATCAGTGGTTGAGCTTCACGATGGCTGAGCTAGGTTTCTCTAGTCGTGCACGGTGGAAAGAGAGAGAGAGAGAGAGAGAGAGAGAGAGAGAGAGAGAGGTTTTGTGAATGATGTAGTGGTTGAGGAGCCATGAGGAAGAGGGGAGGTCAAGAGGGAGGTAGTCGAGGAGTGAGTGGAGGCTAGACTTGGGTGGTGCGACGGTGGTGGTGGAGCCTTAAGTGAGAGAACAAGATCAAGAGGTATCTAAGGGAGGTGGGACTGAGTGTACGTTTGGGTGTTGAAAAGTGTTGAGAAGTGTTGAGAATGTTTATGAATAGTTATGAGTAGAGATTGGAGTGAGTTTGTGGGTCCCATTAAGAGTATTTTGAGTTGTCTGGATGTGTGAAGTATGTTGAGTTGTTGACTTTTGAGTAGGTAGTTGAAAAATGTGTGGGTCCCATAAATATTATAGTGATTTTATTTTTAGTAATAAATATTATAATGATTTTATTATAGTGATTTTTTAATATTAATAAATATTGTAGTGATTTTATTTTACTTTTATATATAATAATGATAAATAGTATAATGATTTTATTTTTAATTTATATATAATTGTGATAAATCTTATAATGATTTTATTTATATATATATAATAGTTATAAATATTATAGTAATGTTATTTTTTATTTATATATTATAGTGATTTTATTTTTAATTTATATATAATAGTGATAAATATTATAGTAGTTTATTTTTTATTTATATATAATAGTGATTTTATTTTTTATTTATATATTATAGAGATTTTATTTTTTATTTATATATTATAGCGATTTTATTTTTTATTTATATATAAAAGTGATAAATATTTTTTATTTATATATTATAGTGATTTTTATTTATTTATATATTATAATGATTTTTTTTATATTTAATAGTGATAAATATTATAGTGATTTTATTTTTTATTTATATATTATAGTGATTTTATTTTTTATTTATATATTATAGCGATTTTATTTTTTATTTATATATAATAGTTATAAATATTTTTTATTTATATATTATATTGATTTTATTTTTTATTTATATATTATAGTGATTTTATTTTTTATTTATATATTATGATAAATATTATTTTATTTATATATATATAGTGATTTTATTTTTTATTTATATATTATAGTGATTTTATTTTTTATTTATTTATTATAGTGATTTTATTTTTTATTTATATATAATAGTGATAAATATTTTTTATTTATATATTATAGTGATTTTATTTTTTATTTATATATTATAATGATTTTTTTTATTTATATTAATAGTGATAAATATTATAGTGATTTTATTTTTATTTATATATTATAGTGATTTTATTTTTTATTTATATATTATAGTGATTTTATTTTTTATTTATATATTATAATGATTTTATTTTTTATTTATATTTAATAGTGATAAATATTATAGTGATTTTATTTTTTATTTATATATTATAGAGATTTTATTTTTTATTTATATATTATAGTGATTTTATTGTTTATTTATATTTAATAGTGATAAATATTTTTTATTTATATATTATAGTGATTTTATTTTTTATTTATATATTATAGTGATTTTATTTTTTAATTATATATTATATTGATTTTATTTTTTATTTATATATAATAGTGATAAATATTTTTTATTTATATATAATAGTGATAAATATTTTTTATTTATATATTATAGTGATTTTATTGTTTATTTATATATTATAGTGATTTTTTTATTTATATATTTTAATGATTTTTTTTATATTTAATAGTGATAAATATTATAGTGATTTTATTTTTTATGTATATATAATAGTGATAAGTATTATAGAATGTTTGTGAATAATTATGAGTAGAGATTGAAGTGGGTTTGTGGGTCCCATTGAGAGTATTTTAAGTTGTTTGGCATATGAAGTATTTTTAAAAGTACGAGAATACTTGAAAAGTGTTGAGGTATCTCTGATACCCAAACACAGCCTGAGAGATGAGAGGAAGGTAGAGGTGTGGCCAGAGGGTCGATGAGTGGCGGCTAGTAGGTATGAAGGGGCCTAAAATGAGGGACACAAAGGTTGACAGGTAGAGAGAGAGAGAGAGATCTAGGAGAGGGGAAAACTGGTTGACAAGGAGTGGTAGCAGTTGGCTACGTTGGACGGCACAACCAGGGATAGATAGAAGACAGACATGAGGGAGGGAGTGCCAGATTGAGGGATGAGAGAAGAGAGGGCTTATCGGCGAATATTACAGTCCTCCAATAACAACCAAGAGCCTGAAAATTACACTTAATTACAAAAGAGAAATAACAATAATCTTCACTCTTCTAGAGGAGCCGGACCTCTATACATGTATCCATCACCATACCCGCCCTCTACATCAAAATTTATGGTTTTGAGAAGCTAAACTACAGGTAGAACTACTACAGTGAGATTTCATAAAATCTCAATAAGTGAAACTAAGTCTAACTCTCCAAATACATGCAGGTGGAAAAAAAGGAATTATGCAAACTAGAATATATAGAGAAATATGACATTTGGCAGTTTATAAATTACTAAACTCAAGCATGCACCAAATATTTCACCAAAGACATTACACACCAAAAACTTCACAGTGTTTGTTTTGAAAATGTTCATTTTCTTGAGGAATGCACCAAGGTCTCCCCTATGAACCATTTGCATACTCTGGATCCTTTCATCACACCATGGGTAACGATCATGTGTGTGACTTCATAACAAGCAATGCCTTATTCCGAGAGTGTTACCGTCTAGCCTCCACCAGCAGAGAGGCAACGACATTGGTCTGAGAGTGTTACTGTCTCTCCCATCCCTGTTGTTGGCTGGCGACAACCCAGCATGCGTCACTCAGTTTTATGCGTTCCTGAGTGACCATAAGAGCTTCGACAAGATAATGCACCATCTCGACTTGGTGATATCCACACACTGTGTGATGCCCCGACCCCTTCGTATGGCAACGCAAGGATCGTGACGTTGGGATGATGACAACACGGGTCACGCATCCCAACGATAAGTGCCAAGTGTGTGTACATGCAGAAAGTGTACAACAAAAATAACGTAACGGATAATTTAAGCCAACTAAGTACTAGAAATTTAAATACAAATATCCAAAATAAATTACCTTTAAAAAAGTTATACAGTTCTCCCAAAATATATCACAAATGGCAAGTACATAAACAGGTAATAAAGCAAATCTCGATACAAGAGAGCAACCCCATGTCGCTCCTCCCACGGAACCAAAACCTAAGGTTCGTCATCCACATCTGCATCAAAATTTGCGATACCATAAAACGGTACCACAGGTAAGTAATAATCCAAACAACTCACGAAATAAAAATGCATTAATTCAACCAACAAATAGATCCCGAAACCTCATTTTTTTCGAAAATGATTATTTTCCAACACAATCAAAAAATTCCATTTTAACCAAAAATATAATCTGACATTTCTCCAGAAAATGATTTACACAAAACTCAACCATTTATTGGACATTGTAGGCAGTGTGACGCCCCCAGATTCCGCTTGGGATCGCACGGACATCTGAATCGTCGGGACATGCAACACAAGGTTACTTGCCCCCGTTCATAACATATAAGATGCAATATTCCTAATATGCATCTAGCATTATTCAATATTCACAGCAGATAATTTTTTTCTTTAGCAATACTATGCACCAAACTAAAATATCTCAAATACTTAAAACATACTCCATACTTAACGACATACTAAACAACTAAGATCACAATAATAGTCCATAAGGTTGTGATCAAAAGAGTGCTGGAGATTGAACTCCACCAATACAAGTAGTAATCTGAGGTAACTATTGTAATACCATCTACGTCACACCGTCGCTTAGTCGGCCGTTTCCAGTTGTTCGATTCCCGGTTCTCCTACAGATCCTATCACAAAATCTACCATTCGGGGGAAATGGTAGTTGAGACTACCATAGTGAGATTTGATTACAAATCTTAGCAAGTTAACGGAAAACTTCCACACAGGTTAATGATGCATGCATGGCAGTAAAAGCATGAATGCATAATCAAATCATAAGTAATCATAGCATAACTTGACATACAACATAACATAACTGGCATAACTTAAACTGAAACTGAAGCTTAGCATGAACGTGACTTAAAACATAGCATGAACGTGAACTTGAAATATAACATGGACTTGAAACATAACATGAACGTGAACATGTATAATTTGAACATGAACTTGAAACATAACATAAACCTGAGCATGACATAACATAAATGTGAACTTGGAACATAACGTAAACGTGAACATAACAGAACATGAACTTGAAACATATTCTTGTCTCATGGGTTACCATGATTGCGTGAACGTAAACTTGAACATAACATAACGTAAACTTGAAACATGACTTGAACGTGAGATACATGAATTTAAAATCTTATTCAATAAACTTAATCATTAAAGTGACCATATGGGTGCTACACAGGTCCCCTTGGGTCGTGTGTCCTTGTCGATTACCGCATCACATCACAGGTTTCTATACCAGCTGTGAGTGCGTTAATACGTACTCCACAGTTGTTGTGGCCCCACGTATTCTACGTTTCACAATTGCTGTGTCTCACGTAGTGTATGCTCCACAGTTGTTGTGGCCCCATACTTCATGCTCCACAGTTGTTGTGGCCCCATGACTTATTTGTTTGTGCCACACTTGCTGTGGACACATGTAACATAATGTACGGCACCATCAGCGTTAGTGCCTGGCGCGCTCCGGTGACCAGCTAATTAGACCCCATTCGCAACCTGTTGATTGTACTTCATCAATCCAGGGAATTTCACACCTATTTATACACTCCAGCGTGAACAAAGGAGTTCCACTAGGATATTACCCCATCCTAGCGCTTAGGATCGTGATTGACATGAATGACTTAACTGGCATACATGACATTTCGTAACGTGACGTAATATGAACGTGACATAAAAGATAAAAGTCCTGACGTACCATAATGTGACATGAACGTAAGATGACATACATGACATACTTCAAGACATAAGTGTAACAGACTACATTTCATAACATGGCACATATGATAACATGCATACATACAATTTAGTTCCCTTACTTATCACTTATACACATTAAACTGATAGTAAGTTAAAAGCTAACTTACCTCGATCGTCGCATTCTACTAGAATAAAGCGCGAAACAAGACGAACTGTAAGAGGGTATTCTAAAAGTTAGAAATTAATTACTAACAATTAGAAATGTGAAAAGAGACAATTTAGAGTAAAATTACCATTTTACCCTCTACATGTGGGCAAATGACCATTTTACTCCTAACTTAAGGATTTGACATCCTAGTTCCAAAAATTATCAAAATTTACATTCCTCATGTAAATTTTATCCCAAACTCAAATATCAACTCAGCAAGATTTAAGACCAATCACAACTATGAAAAACTTACTATGGCTGAAACCTACATAGGCCATTTGTCTTGATTTTGGTTGTAATTTTTTCAAGTTTCAAAACTCATGAATAAACCAAAATCTTGTAACAAAGATCTTCCTATCCTAAGTTTAAAAACACCCTTAAAAATATCCATTAAGAAAAAGCTAATTAACAACATTAAACTTTTTGTAAAATGACCCAAACTTTTTAACAAAAAGTAAACCTTAAAACACAAGTTTTGACCTTAATAAAAACATCTCCAAGAATTCCAAAAATCAAATCTTACTTCTAACATATTCATAACATCATCCTAAGATCAAACATGCTTTAACTCATCAAACAAAACTCACCAAAAATCACAAAACAACACTTAGAGTTTTTGGTTTTAAACTTAGTCCAAAACAGAAACTGTTTTTCCCAACTAACTATGATCAATCTCTTGATCCATGACTTAAAGACATGTGATCTTCAAACTAACACATCACATGGTTTAAAAATGTGTCCTAAAGAAGATCCAACCATCAAACTTAAAATCACATGGCTAAAATTTAATAAAACATGGATCTAACTCAAAAAATCAAAGTTTAGGCCTAACCAAAATCCTCTTACATAGAAAATCATATCTTTAAAACTAATACTAAATATCTTCGAAATAACATCCTAACATGTATATAAAAGGCTTAGAATCATCATATAAAAATATCAAAGCCTTTGGAATAAGATTAAACCATGAAATATTCAAACTTTCACAAAACAGAAACTGTTTTTCCACTTCCAGTTTTCAAGTTTCTAACTCTAAGAAAATCTATCATCAAAAGCTTTATTCAAGCAACAAAACCTCAATGAACATTCATAAACACATGTTAACAACACTCCATAAACTTTTCGGACCAAGATATGTCCATTAGCTTGGTCAAAACTTCCAAAACATAACATACTCTCCAGTTTGACGCCCAGAATGACCTTTCTATGGTTAAAAATACTTTTGACTGACCAATGAGCATGGAATGAGACTAATAAGACATCCACAGAAACTAGACTCAAAGATGAAGAACTTATGTGAAGGAATCATCATGCAAAAATACATACAAAGGGTCATAAATGGCCACGTAAAATGTCCCAAAAATCTGCCCGGGAGAGCTCTTTTGGGTTTCTCTCTAAGAACAAGGGAAAAGAAGTGATAAAATAGAATGAAAAGTGCCTTGCACGACTATAGACTCCTGGAGGGGGAAGTTGTGGGCTGGAATGACCCTTGATTGGAGGTGGCTATGTGACATAAAGTGGAGAATAGTGAGGTGCAAAGACTGCCTGCAGTAGCAGTGAAAGATGGAGGTTGATGGAGTGGATTTCTCCTTCACATCAAGACACTATTGGGTACAGCCAATGGCAGTGGATGGTCTGCCATGTGGGGGAGGAAACTTCTCCCAGAAGCTTTGCCAAGGTGGCCAATTTCGTGGGCCTTGGTGGGGCCCACCAAAGTGGGCTTCAATTTGGGGTTAAAAGGGGGTTTGGTTAGGTTTTGAGATGCTATCAAGTCCAAAATCAATTTTTCTTGGCCCAATCAAATTTTGAAGGTTTAAGAGGTTGGATAATGATGTCATAACAATGATTTGATTAATTAATAGCATGTGGAAGTGATTTAATCAAGTGATTAAACACAGTGCTAGAAATCGGATTAAAAAGGGTTTGGAGGCTAACTTTAGGGTTTGGAAAAACCATTTAGGGTTTTGGTTTCAACCAAGCTTTTGGAGTTTCAATTGGATTCCAACCATTTAGGATTTTGCTAGGGTTGAAATCCTTTTTGGTCTGGCACAATTTGGTTGAACAGATGAAACACAGTTTTGCTTAGGTGGCATGATCTCACACCTTGATTCCTTCACAAATCTATCTAATGGTTCTTCTTTGTGCCAAGTGTCTAATACCATTTACTATGTATGGTTAAGATCTTGCCAAGTGTCCAAATAAAACTTCTCTAACCTAATTTGGACATTCCACACTGTGATTTTGAAAACACTACAATGAGTGCGCTTATCGAGGTTACTATTCACTCCAAAAAAAATACATAATAAACTTAGTACTAAAAATTTCTAAATATTCATATTAACCTATAGTGAAAATCGTTTACCGAAATTCAACCCTGAAGTGCCCCTAAAAATAATTTCACAATTTCCAACAGACGTTTCGTCTGGAATTATGAAAAATGGTTATTGCGCCATAAAATCTTAAATAATCCACTGAGTCTAATGTCGCAGACCATAACTCATTCTGACACTTCTAACTATCTCAAATAATTAAACTCACAAATCTAGCACCATAGTGAGTGATAACACTGATTATGATGACAGACTAAAACCTGAGCAATTGGTCGATTCGTAAAAATTTATAGGGTTTTCACGAGATTCCTAAAGTCAATAGAAATTCCACTAATAAATTTCTAGCGGGCTGTTACAGGCAGGAATCGCAGACGGGACCATACCACCATCCTTGGTTACCACCATTCCTACCGCATGCACCGTAGGCGGGAATCACAGGCGGAACACAACCATCATCCTTGCTTACCATCATCCTTACCGCGTGCACCTTAGGCGGGAATCACAGGCGGGACTCTACCACCATCCCTACAATCTCTTTACTTTCACATGAAAATTCAATTTTCAATAAACACATGAACATGAATGCAATTACACGAAAACTCAATTTCCATTTACAAACATGAACATGCGTGCAAACATGCAATGTACACGACATCAATATCCAATAACCAACAAATCCCAATATAAATCAATCACACAAATAACTCTATCCTCCAATCCAACTAACCCCCTTACTTCTCGGACTCAGTTCGGCACAACCAACCAATCACAGTAAATAAATGAGTTTGCGCAAAAATACATTTAAATCTCAAAATTTATTTGGGAAAAATACTTACAGCGCTTTATTATAATTTTCGAAGGATCACGGCAGTGCGCGGTAGTGGGCTGGTTGGAGAAGAAGAAAACGCATGGGGGAGAGAGGGGAGGCGTCATGCGCGTGCGGGGAGAAAGGAGAGAGAGAGAGAGAGAGGAGAAAAAGAAATGGGGGAAAACGAAAAGGAGAAGAAAAGAAAAAGAGGAAAAGAAATGAGATCCAATCCTCACATCTTGGTTCACACAAATAATCCAACGAAGACTATTTCAAAACAATAAATTTAAATAAAATAATTCAAACACAAAGTCTAAGTAAAATAAATTAATTAAATCCAACAACACAATAATTTTAAAACCCACAAACAACTAATTTAAATTAAAGAACAATTTAAATGTAAAACAATATTTAATATTAAGAAAGCACACCAAAATATATTTCACAACTTAAAAAATCATGAAATAAACCAACGAGAAACTCAATAAATTTTAAAACAAGAGAACTAATATTTAAATTAATTAAAATAATCATTTAGTTAAAATACACTAAAATACGAAGTATCACACATTGTATATAATATCCAAACAGTCATTTCATTAATGTGCGCATCATGGTCTCCCCTATGGACCACCCATACACTCTAGCTCCCTTCGTCACACCACATGTAATGATCGAGCGTGTGATTTTGTAACAAGAGATTCCCAATTTGTGCCCAACTCGTTTGTGGCCAAGCCTACTCTAGCGTCCGCCAGAAAAGAGGCAATGTCATTGACCAGAGAGCATTACTGTCTTAGCTTGGTCTCACGATGGAAGTATGCACCGCGTCACTCACACAAGACATTACACACCCAAAAATCACAGTTTTTTTTTTTTTTTTTAAATATTCATTTTATTAGGGAATGCACCATGGTCTCGTCGACCAACCAGTCTCCTCAGCCAATGACAACACCCAAAAAACCACAGTTTTTGTTTTGAAAATATTCATTTTATTAGGGAATGCACCATGGTCTCCTCGACCAACCAGTCTCCTCAGCCAATGACAACACAACCAGTGCCCACGACCAGAGATCTCCTCGACGAAACAACTCATCATCCAAACTCCACGACCATGCATGCTCCTTGGTCAAGATGCTCATCAACCACTTGCTCCACATTTGCTCGGACTCACCTCCTCTGCTCAGGTAGTAAATAAAAAAAGGAAATAAAAAAAAATAAGGAGCAAGATAGTGCAAAAATAACAAATAGTAGTAGGCAATTTCGGTAAACCGCCAGACAAACAGTAGCGAGAAATTTCAATCAAGAAGCAGACAAACAGCAGCGAGCAATTTTGCTCAAGCAGCAGGCAAAAATCAGTCAAAGCGGCTAAATAAACAGGTTTGTCTCATTTAAAACTTATGTGAATTTTGTTTTCACTAACACGATTAATCCCAGTTCCTAGTAGCACGAAATCTCCAATAGCAACTTCCTTTCCCGAGAGGCACAGGGATGAGTGTAATGCCTAAGACTGCTCTGTACCTCTCACGGAGGAGTGCGAGTCAACCCTTGGCTACTCGAAGACTGAATCTCCACCAACTGAATCTCGATCAACGAAATCTCCATTAGCAACATACCTCCCCACGATGCAAAGGGATGAATATAATGCCAAAGACTACTCTATCCCTCTCACAGAGGAGTGTGGGTCAGCTTTCGGCTACCTGAATGTGGAATCTTCACCAGCAGAATCCCCACCAACGGAATTTACATAAAACGAAATCTCCATCAACAACTTACCTCCCCGCGAGGCAAAGTGATGAATGTAATGCCTAAGGCTACTCTATGCCACTTGCAGAGGAGTGAGGGTCAGCCTTCGACTACCAGAAGATGGAATCTCCATCAATAACTTACCTTCCTGTGAGGCAAAGGGATGCGTGTAATGACTAAGGCTGCTCTACGCTTCTCGCAGAGAAGTACGGATCAGCCTTCGACTACACGAAGATAGAATCTCCATCAACGAAACCTTCATCAGCAACTTAAGTCCTCGCTAGGCATAGAGATGAGTGTAATGCCTAACGCTACTCTATCCCTCTCACGGAGGCGTGCGTGTCAGCTTTCTGGTACCTGAAGATGGAATCTCCACCAGCGGAATCTCCACCAATGAAATCTACATAAACGAAATCTCTATTCGCAAAATACCTACCCGCGATGCAAAGTGATCAGTGTAATGCCTAACGCTACTCTATCCCTCTCACGGAGGAGTGCGGGTCATCCTTCGAGTACTTGAAGATGGAATCTCCACCAGTGGAATCTCCAACAACAGAATCTACATAAACGAAGTCTCCATCAGCAACTTACCTCCCTGCTAGGCAAAGGGATGAGTGTAATGACTAAGGCTGCTCTATGCCTCTCATGGAGGAGTACGGGTTAGCCTTTGGCTACGCAAAGGGGGAATCTCCATCCACAACTTACCTCCCCGCTAGGCATAGAGAAGAGTGTAATGCCTAAAGCTACTCTATCCCTCTCACGGAGTAGTGCGAGTAAGCTTTCGGGTACCTGAAGATGGAATCTCCACCAGAGGAATCTCCACCAATGAAATCTACATAAACGAAATCTCCATTCGCAACATACCTCCCCGCGATTCAAAGGGATGAGTATAATGCCAAAGACTATTCTATCCCTCTTGCAAAGGAGTGGGGGTCAACTTTCAGCTACCCAAAGGCGAAATTTTCACCAATAGAATCTCCACCAACATAATCTACATAAACGAAATCTCCATCAGCAACTTACCTCCCCTCGAGGCAAACGGATGAGTGTAATGCCTAAGGCTAGTCTATGCCTCTCGCAGAGGAGTGTGGGTCAGCCTTCGGCTACCCAAAGATGGAATCTCCATCAGCAACTTACCTCCCCACGAGGCAAAGGGATGAGTGTAATACCTAAGGCTGCTTTATGCTTCTCGCGAAGGTCAGCCTTTGACTACATGAAGACAGAACCTCCATCAACAAAACCTCCATCGGTAACTTACCTCCCCATGAGGCAAAGGGATGAGTGTAATGCCTAACACTACTCTATCCCTCTCACAGAGGAGTGCAGGTCAACCTTCGGGTACCTGAAGATGGAATCTCCACTAGCAGAATCTCCACCAACGGAATCTACACAAATGAAATCTCCATTAACAACTTACCACCCCGCTAGGCAAAGGGATGAGTGTAATGCCAAAGGCTACTCTATGACTCTCGCGGAGGAGTGCGGGTCAGCCTTCGGCTACTCGAAGTTGGAATCTCCATCAATGAAATCTAGATAAATGACTTACCTCCCCACTAGGCATAGGGAAGAGTGTAATGAATAGGGCTACTCTATCCCTCTCACGATGGAATCTACACCAACGAAACCTCCATCAGTAACTTACTTCCGGGCAAGGCACAGGGATGAGTGTAATGCCTAAAGCTACTCTATCCCTCTCGTGGAGAAGTGCGGATTAGCTTTCACCAACCTGAAGATGGAATCTCCACTAGCAGAATCTCCAACAACGGAATATCCATAAACTAAATCTCCATCAACAACTTACCTCCCCACTAGGTAAGGGGATGAGTGTAATACCTAAGGCTACTCTATCCTTCACGCAGAGGAGTGTGGGTTATCCTTCGCCTACATGAAGACGGAATATCCACCAATGGAATGTCCATAAAAGAAATCGCCATTAGCAACTTACCTCCCTACAATACAAAGGGATGAGTGTAATGCCTAAGACTGCTTTATGCCTCTCGCGGAGGAGTGCCAAAGATGGAACCTCCATCAACAAAACCTCCATCAGCAACTTACCTCCCCGCGAGGCAAAGGGATGAGTGTAATGCCTAAAGCTACTCTATCCCTTTCTCAGATGAGTGAGGGTCAACCTTCAGCTACTCGAAGACTGAATCTCCATTAGCAACTTACCTCCCCCCAAGGCATACTTATGAGTGTAAACCCAAGTCTACTCTATCCCTCTCGTGGAGGAGTGTGGGTCAGCTTTCGGCTACCTAAAGACGAAATCTCCACTAGTATAATCTCCACCAATGGAATCTCCATAAACTAAATCTCTATCAGCAACTTACCTCCCCACAAGGCTAGGGATGAGTGTAATACCTAAGGCTATTCAATCCTTCTCATGGAGGAGTGTGAGTCAGTCTTCAACTACCTAAAGATGGAATCTCCACCAATGGAATGTCCATAAATGTAATCTCCATTAGCAACGTACCTCCCCACAAGGCAAATGGATGAGTGTAATGCCTATGGCTGCTCTATGCCTCATGTGGAGGAGTGCAGGTTAGCCTTCGTCTGGCTGAAGATGGAACTTCCATCAACAAAACGTCCATCAGCAACTTACCTCCCTGCGAGGCTAAGGGATGAGTGTAATGCTTAAAGCTGCTCCGTCCCTCTCATGGAGAAGTGCAGGTCAACCTTCGGCTACCCAAAGACAAAATCTCCACCAACAGAATCTCCACCAACAACTTAGCTCCCTGCGAGGCACAGGGATGAGTGTAATACCTAAGGCTACTCTATCCCTCTCATGGAGGAGTGCGGGTCAGTCGTCGGCTACTTGAAGACGAAATCTCCACTAGTGGAATCTCCATAAACTAAATCTCCATCAACAACTTACCTCCTCACGAGGCAAGGGGATGAATGCAATACCTAAGGCTTCTCTACCCCTCTCATGGAGAAATGCGGGTCAGCCTTTGGCTACCTAAAGATGGAATCTCCACCGACGAAATCTACATAAACGAAATCTTCATCAACAACTTACCTACTCGCAAGGCTAAGGGATCAGTGTAATGCCTGAGACTACTCTATGCTTCTCGCGGAGGAGTGTGGGTCAGCCTTTGGCTATCCAAAGATGGAATCTCTATCAGCAACTTACCTCCTCGCGAGGCATATGGATGAGTGTAATGCCTAAGGCTACTCTATCCCTCTCATGGAGGAGTGCGGGTCAGCCTTCAGTTACCTGAAGATGAAATCTCCACCATCTGAATCTCCCCCAACGGAATCCCCATAAACTAATCTTCATTAGCAACTTACCTCCTCGCGGGGCAAAATGATGAGTGTAATGCCTAAGGCTACTCTATGCCTCTCGCGGAGGAATGTGTAACACCCCGTATTTTAGTGTAATTTTTACTGAAGGATTTTTATTATTTATTCAAAAATTTATCCTCTTATTTTAAAATTGGTTGGATTTTTAGTGAGTTTATTTCTATGATTTTAATTTGTTAATTTGGTGAAAATTATTTTTATGTGCTTTCTTAATATTTATTTAATGTTGTGCATTTAAATTACTTTTAATATTTAAATTAATTACTGGGTGATTTAATTATTTCAATTTGACTTTACCATTACGTTTAAATTATTTTATTTAACTTATGGTTTTAAAATCGTTTCCGTTGGATCATTTTCGTGACCCAAGTTATGAGGATTGGACCTCATTTCTTTTCCCCTCTTTTTCTTTCCTCTCCTTTTCTTTTCCTTCTTTTTTCTTTTCTCCTTATTTCCTTCGGTTTCTTTCTCTCCCGCGCGAGCCCGACCCTCTCTCTCTCCCCGTGCGACTTCGGCCTCCACCCAGCCCGCCGCCGTGAGCCGGCGGTGACTCTCACCGCCCATCCCCTCGTGTTCCCCTCCCGCCGGTCGTTCTACCCCACCAACCCCACCTCCGTTCGTGCCGCCGATAGCCCCCACGAGATCCACGAAGCCGCGGCACTCTTTCCACCGTTGCGCCGCCGTCGCGCCACCATTGGCCACCATCTTCTTACCACTTCATCCCCGACCTCTTGGCAACCCTTTGGACCCAACCCCAGCTCCGATCCGTCACCGGTGAAGCCCCACCAAGTCCATTTCCGATTTGTACGTTTTTGGCCTTAAACCACCATTTGCGCCGTCATCCACGGCAAACCACCACCACCATTGGCTTCACCGACCTCTCTAGGCCCTACCCTATCATTTTGGGGTTTTCGTTTGTCTCCGTTGAAAAGTGGGTATTTGTGACCCACGGCCACAGTGTATTTTACACTCTGGTGTTGCTCAGACGTCGCATTTTTTCAGCTTCGTGATCCTCCGGAAATTATCATATAGCGCTGTAAGTATTTCTCCAAAGAATTCTTGTGAATTTAATGTATTTGTGCACTAACGCATTTCACTGTATTTGTTTGACATGCCGGACTGAGTCCGAGGAGTACGGGGGTCGGATGGATTTGTGATTGGAGTTGCTGGTTTGATTGGATTGGATTGGTTATTGGTTATTGATGGATTTTGGATTGGTTGGTTCATGTGCATTTCATTATTTCATGCATGTTCTTGTTGTAAAGGAAAACTTGGTTTTTGTGTATTGCATTCATGTTCATGTGTTTATGAAAACTGAGTTTTCATGTGAATGATTTGTTGGGTGCGTGTGTATCACGAACCCCAAGCCGAGATGGGGCATTATCTCGGTGGAGCTCCTCTGGTTACTCGAGAGCGGAATAAACTGAGTAACGTCCCCTGGATTGTCGCTGGGCGACAATGGGATCGGACGAGAGATTCGTGCCGACTCCGTGGTCCTTCTGCTGGCGGGGACTAGAGGATGTCTGGCCATGTACGCGCTGGGCGCGGAACTGGGCATCGCTCGTTGTGTAGTGGATGTTTCCCACTAACGTGTTGGGCGCGAAAGTGGGCATCGCTACGAAGCCAGGGTGTGCGGATGACCCATAGGGGAGATCATGGTGCATACATTAAAAATGGACTATTTTCTGGGAAAATAGCGTGTGTTGGATTTTGTGTAATTCATTTTCTGGGAAAATGTTTTACGGATTATTTTTGGGCCAAATGGGATTTTGGCGTGTGTTGGAAAATTAATCATTTTCGGGGAAAATGATATTTTGAGGAAAAATGCATATTTCTTCATATGCATGCATGTTGGTGGCATTAATGCATTTTTATTCCTGAGGATATTATTTTTTTGGGTTATACTTACCTGCGGTACCATTCTATGGTAACGCAGATTTTGATGCAGATGAGGAGGAGGAGGGCGAGCCTGAGGAGACGGCTCCGCCCGAGGAGTGATCTGGGATCACTGGTTATTGTTATTTTATTTTACCCTTTTGTATTTTTGGGACATATGTTAAACTTTATTTTGGGATGACTGTATAATTTTGTAAACTCTTTTACTGATGTTTACTTGTATTAAAATTCTGGTACTTAGTTGACTAATCCGCTGCGTTGTTATTGTACAATGTCGCTTGTACACACACTTGAGCACGTTTCGTTGGGATGTGTGACCGTGTTGTCATCATCCTGGCGTCTCAATTCCCGTGTTTCCTTACATGGGAGTTGGGGGCGCCACAGAATGTGGGTCAGCCTTTGGCTACCCGAAGATGGAATCTCCATCAATGAAATCTCCATCAGCAACTTACCTCCCCATAAGGCAAAGAGATGAGTGTAATTCCTAAAGCTAGTCTATCCCTCTCACAGAGGAGTGTAAGGAGGTAAAGAGCCACAAATTCCTTGGTCTCATCACCATAAAGAAATGTTCCCCGATTTTTGAATAAGACCGGACGCGGTATAGTAGTTTTCAAGTTTTGTTCCCACAACTCTTAACTGCTTGTGCATACGTACATGTATGAAATTTGATGTATTGGGTGAGAAATACAGGCACCCTTTCTAAAAAAAGAAAAAAAAATTAATTCACAATGTGCATTCAAGTAACATTTGAGCTTTGACGCATTGATATTGTTAAAAAAAATATCAGACACACAAGTACACTTTCTACTATGGAAGCAACAGCGAAGAATGGATCAAAGAATTTGTTAGGAAAGCAACTCCAGTGGCTAAAGATTCGTGCATAAAGGCCATAAACATTTCCATAGAGGTGTGTTGCATTCTAGACCCCAAAAGATGGGAGGAGGTCCGACATTTATCGAAAATCGGTTGTAAGGGAAAGGAAGATCCACACTTTTTGCGAAATTTCAAGTCTAGGTCTGATGGACGGTTTGCGTTGACCTACAACCAGTCAAAAGTGGTGCTCCATGATGGTGGGAGAAAGATCCTGAAGGTCTTGGAAGAGTTTCAGCAGTGGAAGAATAATGTGCCACTTAACGGCTTCGAACATAATTTCATTGCTCACTATCATGCAAGGAAGTTCCGACAGTATGACTAGCTATATTGACATCCTCCTTGATCGCTGCAGGAGAAGATATCGAGAGGGTATAAAATACCTGAATGGGTGCTAAGGATTGAACTGTAGTTGATGGCTAGACCTATCTGTCTATCGCAGTACTGTAGTTTATTTGTAATCAGTACCACTTAATTCAATCTATAATGCTGTAATATTAAAGGCCATCTTGAATGTCCAATGTAGTACCCTTGCCTACACCTGGAAGGGATCTAGTTTTATTTGCTATAAAGAATTGCCTGCAATGTAAGGAAATAAAACTCAATTCCATGAGAGGGACAAATTATTGAGGGTTGAGATATTGTCTTGGAATGGGCCCTTGGACTCGTGCTCTCTTGGATCAAACTTCAATGGCCTAACTTCATGTAAATCTCCAAAATCTGAGTCCAGCCTTTCAACACACTAATCCTCCTTAACGTTTAAAAAAAGGAACGTGCCCCTTAATCGGCTAACATCTTTTTTTTAGTAAGTAAAATAACATTTTATTTATAGTAGTAAATAGGCATAACTCAAGTACACGATCGGGGTATACAAACAACATACACCTAGTTACATAATAAGGATGTAAAAAGTGATACTAGAAAGTCATTGAAGCAAGCTACATAAAGTATACAGCTTGATACCCAAGGAAATAAATTATGGAAGAAAAAACTTCTTAGCTCATCTAGATAACGCTCATCATCTTCAAAGCTTCAATCATTCCTTTAAATCCATAAACACCATATGATACATTGAGGAATCATCCTTCATACATCGTCAATATGTGAATTGGCCCTACATCTTTGCCAACTTGCAAACAAATCCACCGCCTTGAACATTACCCAAGCAATGTCCGTTCCATTAAAGAATTCCACCCATAAGATTCTTGCTAACTCACAGTGAAGTAAAGATGATCCACCAACTCCCCACTATTCTTAATTATATATATAACACCAATCCATTATGGCGAGACCCACCCTTCTCAAATTATCCAACATCAAAATTTTCTCAAGAAATGTTGTCCAGCCCAAATAAGCAATCTTAGGCGACACCTTACTTTTACAAATAGACTTCCCAAGGAATGAAGCATAATTTTGGCTTGACAAAACCTTTATATAATGATCGTATAGAAAACTTCCTACTCCCTGTCTTCATCCAAAACATCTTGTCCACTACATAATGCCAAAATTCAAGGAATACAATAAATTGTAAAAAAACATAAAGAATTCCAATTTCCCAATCATGTGCAACTGTACTAAAATAAATCAGATTCACCATGTCATCATGAGTCATAAAAACAATAGCAATGTGCCAAATAAATTAGAATGTGTTAAGTTATTAAGTAGCAATTTCTCTCTCTCTTTCTCTCTATGTGTGTGTATCAATTCTCCTTGCCTTGAACTTCACCACAGCTCATGCCGTCACCGTGTATCATTTTCTGTTTATGTTGAATTGTGTGATTAGATTAGATCTTGAATTGATTTTGGGGGATAATTTTGGGTTCCAATCCAAAATCCTAAGGGCTCGTTTGGTTCCTTGACTACACTCAGTTCAACTAAATTCAATTTAGATTTAGACCTTTTTTAATATCCTAACACTCAACTCTCAAATCACTAAACTTCTCAACTTAAAACATCTTTACACATGAGACCCACAACCTTTTTTAACTCAACATCTCTTTACACGTGGGACCCACAACCTTTTTCAACTTCTCATAAATACATCTAAACTCATCTTAACATCCAAACACATATAAACTCATCTTAGGTGGGCCCTCACAAAACTCACTCTACCATCTTAACTCATTACTATTCATAGATCACTCTACCTTCTCAACTCATTACTATCCAATTGCAACCTAAAATAGTTTAGGGATTTGGATTGAACCCCTAGATGATTTTTGGGTGTTAGGTCAATTAGTTTAGGGTTTCAATCTGAAATCCAAATTTATGTTAGGGTTTCAGATTGAAACCCCAAAATAGGTTAGGGGTTTCAAAACCCCTAACCAGATCTATTTAGATTGGGGTCTCAATTTTGAGACCCCAAACTATGAAAAATTGAAACCCCAAACTAAATTGTGTGATTTTTATATAATTTTATTATGATTTTAAAAACCCTAAATTAGTTTAATATTTTGCATCATGTCAGGTGTTTGATTCTTTGTCAAAGCCGTGGATAATGGTGATTGTGCTAGTGTAGGTGATCATAATACAACTCGAAGTCCAAGCACTAGCACTAATGCTACCTCCCCTACACCTATTGTTACCCCTAGATTCGTGGGTCCACCAAAGAGAAAACATGTTTTCATTGTGTAGGAACATTTTACTAAATTAGAAGGTGGTGACCCCAATGACCCACAATAAAAATGTAATCATTATGGTGTTGTTTATGGATGTTACTATAAACAATATGATACTTCCTAGTTGAAAAATCATTTAGAAGAACAATGTAAGAAGTCCTATAAGACATTCAATACTTGAAAAGAATCAAT